>NC_056740.1:382600129-382762629 GCF_019279795.1 Protopterus annectens
ACCTGGGGACCCAAGTAGATAGTAATCTCTCCTCTGATAATCATATTGCCAAGGTGGTTAGAAAATCCTTCTATGTGACCCACCTAATCTCAAAAGGGTTCACATCTAGAAGAAAAGAGGTTATTGTGCCCCTCTACTCATCATTCATCAAACCCATCATAGAGTACAATGCCCCATTTGGGATGTACCTTACAAGACCCCTGCAACAGCTGGAAAGACCACAGAAGTACCTCATCAAGAGGATTACTGGCCTCAAACATATGCCCTATGCAGCCCGAATGAAGAAACTCCAGCTGTACTCGGATGCATACCACTTACTCAGAGGTGATCTCTGCCTGACATACAAGGCCATGTCCAACCTAGAATTGATGGACATGCTCCACCTAAAAAAAAACAAATCCCCAAGAGCCACATGCTCTAGGGATCTAAACCTCACCACAACGACAAATAGGACATGCTGGAGGGACAGATTCCTGTCCCAGAGATGCCCCATGCTTTGGAACAGGATTCCAATCAACATTAGGCAGAGCCCCTTACTAACACTCTTCAAGATAAACCTTGACGAGTGGATGGGAAACAGAATTTACCCCAGGGATCACTGCAGTGGCTCTGCTGGACAGAGGCACAGGGAACTAATGGCTCTGCTGGACCAAGGCACAGGGAACTAATCTAAGGGGGTGGCGAAAGCCAACACATTCTGGCTAGGCTTATAGATGCCCTCAGGCAGATAGCCCAGTACTTACCTATGAACCTAAGGGCAACATCCCATGCAGATTACCACATTAATAACAACACCCTAAGCACACAATCAGTGGTGAGAGATTTGGGTACACAGGTTCACAACAACCTTTCCTTTAACCACTACATCCCCACAGTGATAAGAAAGGCTTGCTACATTGCCCAGCTCATAAGTAAGGGCACTGCATCCAGAACAAAAGAGGTTATAAGACCCCATGTACTCCTCACTGATCTGGCCAATAATAGAGTACAATGATATCTTTGGTATGTATCTCTTACCAGGCACCTGCAGCAAATGGAAACACCTCAATGGAAACACCTCAAAGGTTTCTTACAAAGAAAAGTCAGGGTCTCAGAATATGTCAAACACTGACAAAGTGAAATCACTGTCACTATACTCTGCGTCTTACAAACTACTCAGAGGTGACCTCTGGATTGCATACAAAGCAATCTCAGATCCTACTCTAATGGAACTGCTGCACATTCATAAATCAAATGGTATTTAGATGCAGTCTAGGAAACTCAACCTAGTATGTGACATAAACAGGACTTGCTGGACAGGTTACTTCTCCTCTGGAACAAACTTCCAATTCATGTGAAGAAGAGCCCCTTGCTGACCTTATTTAAGTGTAATTTGGATGACTGGATGGGAAACCGCAAATTCATCCTGGGAGTTTCTCCTGTGTCCCTCTTGGACATGGGCAGTAGTTGTTGACTTAGTTCCACTTAATATCTTGATATTTTTGGGAACAGGGATTGTGCTTGGCTAGGCTTGTAAGGCCATTAGCATAGTAACGTCCTACGATCCTATGAAAAAGGGCAGGGGAGAACAGCTGCCAGTGGTGAGAGAGAGAGATTGACAAGAATATATTTTTAATTTCTACATTTTTTTTTTTTTTTTTAGTAAAGGGAGGTAGTATAATAGCAAAAAACTAGTGAAGACAACAGAAAAATAATCCTATAAGGGATCGAAAGATGTCAAAAAACTTTCAGTTATTTAGGACTCAACCAAAGTTGTGGAAATCATGTCTGAAGCAACTGAGAGGCAAACAAGATCTGAGGTAACCAGATGGGTAACGGGATTATGGCAAGGGAAGAAGCCTGAGCTTTGATTCCAAAGTCCAGAGTGGCTGAATTTGGAATTGAATCAGATCCAAATACCCCAACCATTGAGGAACAGTTGGTAGAGACAACATCAGATCCAAGGGAGTGGGGGGTCTTAAAAGGATCCTGGTTCCTGTCTTGACACCAACTAGAAAATCTTTTCTACTTCCCCATACATTTAATTTATTTTATTTTGAATTTTATTATCTGTGGTAGTGCACTGATTACATCGCACCTATTTCAGTCCCAGCTCGGGGTAAACACAATAGATACATCACATTAAACAGAAATAGAATGACAAAATGCAATATATACATACATTATATATAAAGTGAATATCAAGTTGGCTTGAGAGTACAAAGGCAATAGACAAATGACAATATAAACAAAGTGACTAAAAACACAATATATACATACATTTTGTATCAGAGTTGGCATGCTGAAAAAATTATAAACAAGAATAGTCAGAGCAAGATACGTAGACATAAGAAAGAAATGAAGAATGTTGAGTTATACAACCAGAGAGATAGCAGTTGCATTTTTCTAGAGTCTTGAAATGTGCTTTCATTTCTGATCATAAAATGTGGGAACAGGAATGGTCTTTAAGAAAAGAAAGTAGGGCCTCCACTGAAAAAGGGGTCTTCAGCTCAGTCGCACAATCCTGGTCAACAAATGTAAAATAAATAAATAAAAATAAATTCTCACAGTTTGGGAACAACTGAGAAAGCAAGATCTATGCAGTGAAGTGTAGTTTGTGGGATTTAGAGAAGACATGAATGGTTAAAATTTTTAAGGTTGTATGCTGGTGCATCTCTGAGTAGTCTGAAGGCTAGTGGGGGGGGGGGGCGAGGTGCCATGCTAGATAAGTTTAAATAACTGAGAGGCAAGTAGAAAGTTAGCACATTGTTTTTTTTTCAGGCAGTCAGTTAACTTTTTCATTTCAAGGGTTTTGCAATTGTGCTAATTTCTTGGGCAGAGTGATGACTTTGCAAATGGTATTTGAGATGGACTAAATGGTGGACACATTTCTTTTAAAAGCTGCAGCAATTAGAGGGAGACAATATTCTAGTTGACTCATTAAGAGAGCTTTTCCTATGGCACTTCTACAGGGTCTGGATAGAAAAGGAGAAATCTTTTTTGCTTAGTAGAGTTTTTGTATGTAGTTCAGGTGAAACTGGAAAATTGGAGAGAGGCCCAACCAGATCCCTAGGTAAGTGAATAAAGTTACATTTTCAATAGTGTTATTAAGATGATCAAGGATTTTCAGATGCCTAAAGGTAGAAGTGAGCTTTTTCCTAGTGTCAAAAAGAATGTTTTTTGTTTTAGAGGAGTAAATGTTGGAGGTGTGATGGAGAAGAAAGGGCTGATAGGGAACATATTTGTTGGGAGTGTCATGAGTTAGCAGACTTTAAAAATTCCCTGCAGACTAATCTGTCAAAATAATAGGTAAGCAAAATGGTGAAACTAAGGAATTGATTTTTTCTGAGATGCGATTCAGAATCAGAATTGCACAGACATTGTAAGGCTTTGCTGAGTTTAATTCTGTTGGCTGCCAAAAATGTCATTATTAGAAAATGGAAATCAAACTCTAAACTAACCTTCCTAGAAGTAGTGAATATACTAAATGAGATAAAAGAACTGATAGTGGGATCTTTACAAAATGGTAGAATCAAACTGCATAGGAAAAAAGGGAATTGTAGGAAAAATACATGCAAAATACTGTTTTGGAGGCGGAATTAGGTTTAAGGAAAGGTAGTTGTAATGCTCTGTATAGAGGATTATATGTTGTGTATATATAACTCTTATCATTCAGTCACTCAAATGAAGCAGTTGAAAGTTGGTGTATACCAAGCAATCCTTGTTGTGTGAGACTTAGTCCAGTCTGCAAGGAAGCTCGTGGTAATTGCCCTTGGCTATTCTCAAAAGAAGAGAGAGCCACTGTTACGTGGGCAAAAAGGGGTTCACCACAGTTATCCCTGGTAGTACTTCTGATTCTTTAGAAGAAACTAAAGTTATGTAATTACCATAATTTATTATATAGCCAAGGGCAATTTATTCTGAAAGTGTATTAGTTCAGGTTTATGTACTTGGGCATCAGGCCAGTCATTTTACATTAAGGTTTGTGGTCTGCACTCTTGTGAGAGGAGAGGCTGGACTCTGCCCTTCTGAGCTGGGAATTTCTGGTTAGAGGCTTATAGTGCCTGCATATTTGAACTGTTTCTTACTGAAATTGGTGTGCTTTCTTTGCTGTCGCATAAACTAGATTCAGGCCTGCTGAATCTAGCGTTATTTGTATAACTTGAGCACTAATCCAGGCCTTCTTTTTTGGAGAAAGTTCCCCTGCACCCCAGTGGCAGGAGTGTGCAGTTAGAACTTATCTGATTGAAGACTACAGGACAGTGCTCAGTTTTGAGATTTTGTTTTACTGGTTAATTGGGTAACTTGTTTAAAAGCCTTTTCTGATTGCCTGTAGTCATCTAAAGCTGTTTTAAGTGTATATTTAAAGCTGTTTTAAGTGTATTGTTTTACTGTTTTTGCCTTTTCTTTTCAAACAAATATTTCCTGGTTTCCCACCTTTCTAAGCTAGTATAGTCCAGTTTTCAGGCTAGTGCTGAATTCAGGGCTGTGTTACAAGTTTCTGAGTTGCCCATACATTACTTGGATAGAAGGAGGTTTCTCTGTTCATCTGTAAGAGAGGGAGCTTTGAGCAGCCATCTGTCCCTGGAGCAGTGGTTCCAGCCCAGAAGTTAGTAGTTTATAGGCCAGTTTGGGCTAACTTCTCTCTCTTTCATTTCCCTGCTGTAAAAACTACATTTGCACAGTTGTGTACGTCTGGGCAGAGCCAGTTAGCTAGGGCTAAATTATTCCCTGCTCCACCAAGTCTCCTCTTCAGTTTTTCCCTTGAAAGTAGTCTAACTCTCAACCTAAGCAGTTAAAAAGCATCATACAGTCCAGCACTTGCTCAGACCTAATAGCAAGCACTAATATACCCAGACACTTGATTGCCCAGCAGGGCAAGGCTCATTATTCACCCCTCACCAACCAAGTGACTAAGCAGCTCTCCCTATTATTCAGGCATGACCAAAGGGCAATTTCAGGTATACTCTCCAGTCCAGCTGGTGAAGCTGGGTATCCTGAGGCAATGTTACAACTACCTCATGTACACAGACAACCCTCTCCTCCTACCACAAAACATTAACATATGCAAGAGATGCAATTATATAGCTAAATTGGAGGCTAAACTCTCTCCACCCAAGACTGAACAAGCAGTCATGAGGAGAAGGTTAACCACTTGCACCACACCTCAGCCTCACACAGACATACTAAACCAGCACTGGCAAAAAAAAATACACATAAATACACAAAATCATACTCAGAGGCTCTAAATAAAAACCTGCAAAAGCATCTGAGACCTCCAATGCAGACGCCCAAAAAACCTGCACCTCCCGTCACAAACCAGACAACACATAAAACACAAAATCAGTGTGCCGCACAACCACAGCCCTTAAGGCGAAATAACATATCTAACACACTAGTAATAGGTGACTATTGTCAGGCACACTGACATCCCACTCACTAGGCTGGACAAGGAGAAGGCTACTGTTAGCTGCCTGTTGGGAGACAGAATCCGCCACATAACACAAGCACTCAAGTCACTCCAGAATAAGTACAAATATGACTCTGTCATTGTTCATGTTGGTGTGAATGACCTGAGACGTACCTCCCTGGACTATATGAAAAGAGTCATGGAAGTGCTCTCTAATCATGTAGCCCAGGCGGGTATGACCCTGACCCTGAGTAGCATCCTGCCCTCACCAAGAATGATACCGCAGTATAAAGAAAAAATGAACAATTTCAACAACTGGCTAAGCTTCTGGTGTCATTCAAAGGGGATCCAGTGTCTATCAGTCTGGGACGACATGCTCGACAAGCCTTGTTGCTTCACAAGAGACGGCTTGCACCTTTCACCCCTTGGCTTTCGAATACTGGCCAAGGCTCTTGCTGCCCCCATAGTGCCTTTTTTAGGCAAGGCTCAAAAGTCAAACCCACCTCCGTAAATAGCACAAATAAAAAAATGAGGGTTATGCTACTCAACACTAGGAGTTTAAATCTCAAAATGCAAGCACTCGAAGCACTCCTCAGTATGGAGAACGTTGACATCTGTGCAGTAACTGAAACCTGGTTCAAGGCTCCACAGAGCACCCCAGCACTACCGGGCTACAACTCATACCACACATTTCAGCCACAGAATATGGACCGAAACACAAAATTGTATCCATATTCATTAAGGATACCTACACTTCCAGATTAGTGGTGCAGCATGATACCTTAGAGATCATCCATGTGCAACTAACATCAGGCAAATCTGCAATGCAAATTGTGGCCTGCTACAAATCACCCTCCATGACCCAGGACCACCACTCCGCCTTTCTGGAGACACCGGAAAGCATGAAGATCCTACCAAACACCCTGACATTGGGCAATTTCAATTACCCTACCGTTAACTGGGAAAACTACTCAAGTACAAACTCCCAGGTCCAGCGCTTCCTGGAATTTATCAACTCAAATGCCCTGGATCAGCTGGTAAACTCCCCTACCAGAGGTGAAAACATATTGTACCTGGTCATCACCAACATGGGCGACAGGTGTTCCGCACCGGAGGTCAACCCGTCACTGGTTAGATCAGACCATAAACTAATCACTCTGGATGTCCACACCACACCACCACCCCCAACCAAGGAAACCACAGTGAAAAACTTTTCTATAGCAAACTTCACCTTACTTAAGACAGAGGTGGTAAGTTTCACAGCCCCCACGCTAAAGGATAACAGTGTCCAAGATTCAGGAACCTTTACAAATGCACTCTATGAGCACCTACAAGGATGCATGGATAGTGCCATCCCTAGCAAAACCAAGACTCACTCCCTTAAGAGAAGGAAACCAGTCTGGTGGACCCCTGCCATAAACAGGCTATACAATAGAAGGAGGAAATTTGTTCAGGAAAAAAAGCAAATCCCAAGAAGGAAAGACATCCCTGATCAGTATCAGTACGAAACTAAGGTCCCTCATAAAATCATCCAAGGCTAACCTTGAAAGAAAAATAGCCAAGGGTTTGAAAGATAACCACAAAACCTTCTTTAGCTATGTCAAGAATCTAAGTGGCAACTCACAGATATGCTCTGAGCTAGTGCACAACAGCACAAAATATACTGAACCTACTGATATTGCCAACATCCTGGCAGATAGATTCAGTGCAAACTTCACCCCCCTACTCCCAAAAGAGCCCACAACAATACTGGAAAAGTGTAGTGTCCCGGGAATCACAGACGCACAGGTGAAAACAGCCCTTTCAAAAGCTAAAAGCACACAGTCAGTGGGGCCAGATGGTGCCCCAGGCTGTGTCTTGCATGAACTACAGAATGAACTAATCCCCCCACCTAAACACAATGTTCAGCCTCAGCCTCTCCACAGGCTACATCCCCACAGAATGGTGCACAGCAATGGTTATTCTGCTCCAAAAAAGGAGGGACCACAGCTGACCCTTATAACTATCGCCCCATAAGCCGGACTAGCCTGGTCTGCAAGGCTATGGAGCGCATCATCACGGAACTCATTAACAAAGACATTGGGAACATCCAAACACTTGACCCGACCCAGTTCCACTTTGTTAAGGGCAGATCATGCCTACTAAACCTGGTTGACTTCTTCGAGACAGTCCCCAAGACCATAGATGAGGGGAAGGTGGTTCACACAGCCTACCTTGACCTCGCCAAGGCTTTTGACACCATTCCCCACTCGGGAATTATAGAAATACTCACCAGCCTGAACATAAACCCCTACGTCACGAGATGGGTTGCCAACTGCCTTACAGACAGAACTCACAATGTAAGAATAGCGGGCTCCAAGTCAGACTCTAAACCAGTCACAAGTGGTGTCCACAAGGCTCGGTCCTGGGACCCCTACTGTTCGTCATATACTTCTCAGAAGTACAGGCAAACACAGGAGGACTATGGCTAACCAAGTTCGCCAAGATGACTGCAAACTGGGAGCCATAATTGACTCCCTGGCTGACACGGACATTCTCCAAAAGGGCCTTACTGAGACTGACACCTGGTGTCAAAGTCATGGTCTCAGGCGAAATGCCAAAAAATGCATAATCATCCCGTTTGGGAAAAACAAAACACCCATGAATTACCACATAGGTGGCAGCCCCCTTAATACAGAAGAGGTAATAAGAGATCTGGGGACCCAGGTAGATAGTAATCTCTCCTTTGACAATCATATTTCCAAAGTAGTTAGGAATCCTTCTATGTAGCCCATCTAATTACTAAAGGGTTTGCATCTAGAAATAAAGAGGTTATAGTGACCCTCTACTCGTCACTCATCAGACCCATCATAGAGTACAGTGCCCCATTTGGGATGTACCTCACAAGACACTTCCAACAGATGGAAAGACCACAAAAGTACCTCACCAAGAGGATTACTGACCTCAAACATATGCCTATGCAGCCTGACTGGAAAACCTCCGGCTGTACTCAGTGGCATATCGCTTACTCAGAGGTGATCTCTGCCTGACTTACAAAGCCATCTCCAACTCAGAACTGATGGACATGCTCCACCTAAAGAAATCCAAGTCACTGCGAGCCACTCGCTCTAGTAAGCTAAACCTCGCCACAACAATAAATAGAACATGCTGGAGGGATAGATTCCTGTCACAGAGACTCCCCATGCTTTGGAACAAAATTCCTAACTACATTAGGCAGAGCCCCTCACTAACACTCTTCAAGAGAAACCTTGACGAGTGGATGGGTAACAGAAAACACACACCTGGGATCACTTCATTGGCTCTTCTTGACAGAGGCTCAGTTAATTAATCAATGGGGTGGCGAAAGCTGGCAAACTCTGGCTAGGCTTATAAATGCCCTCGGGCAGATAGCCTAGTACCTACCTATGAACCTATAATGATAGATCCATGTTGTCTTATTTTTGTCTGGTTCAACATGTGTGATGTCGGATACATTCGTGTTTGACATCAGTGCCTTATACCAGAGTATTAGATCCAAGAGCTCCGACTCCTCCCCTACCCATAATTCCCTCCTCCTAGCTGATTTACTTCTAATAAAGTTTGATGACTAATTACAAATAGTTTCTAATAATTGCAGAAAAGAATAAACAAATGCGATATTGTAACATTATCCACCGTACAGGAAAGTGGAACAAGAGACAGAAAGGGTCCTACTGATGTCTAATCGAGACACAAAAGTTAAAAAAATGGACAATTTGGAAGGGGGAAGGAAGGAGGGAAGTTGAGCCAGATGAAAATAAGACAACATGGATCTACTCTTATGGTAGGTACATAATTTCCATATCCGATGTTGTCTATTTTCATCTGATTCAACATGTAGGACAGATTTCCAAGCTACCCAGAAAGGGCCTGGATGAACTCAAGGAAGGCCTTTCCTGAGTTTGGCAGAGCCAAAGGATGTGCAAATTATAGAGTGCACATCCAACTTATATGAGATATAATGGTATGAGCTGTAGATCAAATCTCTGCTGCATATATATAACTGACAGATGCCCTTTTTGCAAATGCTGTTGAATCTGCCAATGCTCTGGTAGAGTGAGCCTTAGGTTTAAAATACAAGAACAGTCATTTCGTATCTGTAGATGACCACATTCCTTGAACTGTCTTCCCTGCAAAATGCCCCCGCCCCCAAAAGGGAAGCATCAGTGGTGACTGTGGCCTTAGGAGCACGTGGACAAAAGGATATGGCCTGTAGAACTGACTGGGAAGTAATTCACCAATTTATGTGATTCCTGCATACTTGCATAAGATGGAATCTGGTGTGAAGGGGATGACATTTCTGTAACCATTGTGTTGCTAACATACACCGTAGGACTTCTCATGTGATATCTGGCTAATGGAACCAGTGTAATGGAAGAGGCCATTAGCCGTAAGAGAAGTAGAATGAGTCGTGCTTGTGGTCAAGGGTGTTACATCATTTGAAAGGCTATAGACCTTAATGAGTTGACTCCTGCGATGGGGAGTTTTGCAATTAGTTAGACAGTGTCCATTTGGCAACCTATAAATTCTATTCTATGACAGGAAGGTGCTTTCCTTTTCTTGTAATTGACGGATATTTCCAACTGGTTTGCAAGAGATAAAAGGTATGACTGATGTTGCAATAGTAAGCCTTGGAGGTAGCAGTTAGGATTCAATCATCTAAATATGGGAAGACCCAGATCCCTTGCAGCCAGAGATGAGCTGTTACAACTGCCATCATTTTGGTGAACACCAGGGGTCTGTGGTGAGACCAAATGACAATGCCTTGAATAGGTAGTGATCAGCTCCTAGCCGGAAATGGAGAAACCTCCTGGATTGCCTGTGGATCTTAATATCATAGTAGGCATCCTGGAGATCGATAGAGCACATCCAATCATCCTTCCTAATGGAAATAGAATGGAATGCACTGTGACCATCCAGAACTTTGTCTATTTGACATACTGATTTAGATTGCTGAGATCCAATATTGGTCTGAAGTCCTCTGTCTTTTCTGGAAACAAAAGAACCTGACATATATCACATACCAGGTTTAGGTCTTTAGAGCGAGTAACCCGTGTGCCATTTGACTTAAGGATTTGCAGCATTTCCAATAAAGCAGGGTCAGAGATTGCCTTCGATGCAAGGCAGAGATAATCTCTGAGTAGTCTGTATGAAACAGAATAAAGTAGCAGTAATTTCAGCCAATCTACACAAGACAGCTGCTGAAGACCTTGAATTTTCTTTGTAAGGAACCCTTTGGGGTCTCTACAATTGTTGCAGGTGCTTTGAAGGTACATGCCAATAGGAGCGTTGTACTCAATTATTGGCCTAACAAGTGAAGAGTACAGGGAGGTGATAACTTCACCTTTTCTCAAGGCAATGCCTTTACTTATGAGGTGAGCCATATATAATGCCCTCCTTACTAATCTGGAGACATGGTGATCAAAGGAAAGGTGGCTGTCAACCTAAGTGCCCAGATATCTTTCACCACTAAGTGCACACTTAGGGTATTGCCATTGATGTGGTAATTGGCAGGAACATCAATCTTGTTGAAAGGGATAATAATACATTTTTTGCAATGAGTCTGAGGCCATGACTTTGGCACCAATCATTTGTTTGCGCAAAACCTTCTTGAAGGATGTTGACATCATTTGGAGATTCTATGACCGCACCCAGTTTGCAGTCATCAGCAAACTTTGTCAGCTACAGTCCCTTGGTTTTGGCTTGTACTTCGGAGAAACATATTCCAAACAGTAGAGGTCCCAGGACCGATCCTTGTAAAACACTACTGGTAATGGGTTTGCTGTTGGAGATGAATTCCCCTATTTTGACCATATGGGGTCTATCAGAGAGCCAGCTCACAAACCACCTTACGATATAAGGGTTGATGTCTAGCTGGGAGAGTTTGTCAATGATGCCCAAGTGAGGGACAGTGTCAAATGCCTTGGCCAGGTCTAGGTAGGCTGTACGCACAGATTTCCCCTCATCCAGGGCCCTTGTGACCATCTCAAAGAAGTCCTCCAGGTTTAACAAGCACAAGCTCCCCTTGACAAATCAAAACTGGGTAGGATCTAGTGTTTCGAGATTACCTATATTTTTGTTGATAAGGTCCATGATGATTCTCTCCACGGCCTTGCAGATAAGGCTCATTAGGCTAATAGGTCTGAAGCTCCCAGGGTCAGTAGAAGCACCATCTTTGTACAAAGGAGTAACAGTGGCTGTTTTCCATGTAGCTGGGATGAAGCTGGTGCCTACACTATGACTGAAAGGAGTAGCCAATGGTGATGCTAATTCTCGTTTGAGCCCATGTAAGAAGCAGTCTAGGATGTTATCAGGTCCCACTGATGCTGTGTTTTTGGCCTTAAGAGAGGACGTTTACGACCTCCTCTTTAGAGATACAAGGTAAGGGACAGGTGAAAGGGATGTCATGAAGTACATGTAGCAGGGACAGGGGAGTGAAGTTTTCATCAAACCTGTTTGCTAGAAGGTTAGCTATGTCTACCGGCTCAGTGTATGTGCTACCATTAACTACCAGTTTGGCGCAAATCTGAGCCTTACCTTTTAGATTATGGATGTAACTAAAGAATGCCTTATGGTTTGTCCTTGGTTTAGAATGCTAACCTGGATTCATAGTTTATCTTGGAGGACTTCACAAGAAGTCTTATTTGCTAATTTAAGCTGAAGAGGGAGTGTCTTCAGTTTACAGCCCACTCCTTCTTACTCTTGGACAGCAGTTTCTTCCTTTTATTGTAAAGCCAGTTAATGGTGGTTGTCCACCAGGCACGTTTGCTTTTCCTTAAGAGCTTGTTTTGGTTCTAACAGGTACTGCCAAGTCAATGCAGTTAAACAGGTGCTTGTATAGGGCATTGGTATAGAGCTCGGCATAGTTACAGGATCTATCTTAGAGGAGAGGTACAATGAAGCTATTTATACCATCCTGCAAGAAATTATAATCTGCTTTGGAGAAGTTTTTTATTCTAGTTGCTGCTAGGGGAGGGTTAGGTGTAATAGTTACCTTAAATGAGACTGATGTGTGGACAGATCTTACCAGGGATGAATTCACAGTGGGGAAGCTACAGTGGTCTACCATATTTGTAAGCACCAGGTCCAGCATGTTGACATCCCTGGTGGGGGGTCATCCAGCTGGTCCGGGGCACTGGAGTTGACAAAGTCAAGGATCCTTTGGGCTGGTGAGTTTGAACATGAGTAATTCACCCAGCCAATGCTACAGTAGTTAATGTCACCCAAAACTATGGTGTTAGGATGTATCTTGATAGACTCGAGTTGATCTAAATAGGCAGAGTGGATGTCCTTATACATGCAGGGGGTTCTGTAGCTGGCAATGACTTGAACAGGTGTCCTACCAATAGTTAATTGCACCTGAAGTATCTCTAGGGTGTCATACTGCTTAACCAATCTGGAGGTGTATTTATCCTTGATACAACATTGATACACCACCTCCTTTATTTTTCTTGCCTTTACTTTGTGGTCTCAACATATGGAAGGAGGTGTAACCCCAGTATGGTGGGTTGCTCTCCTCAGCTTTGAACCAGGTCTCCATGACTGCACAAATGTCTGTGTCCTCCAAGGTGAGGATTGTTTCCAGTGAGTGCAATTTCATGTTAAGACTCCTAGCATTTAGCAACATGACCTTGAGGTTGGTTTTGGTTGGTATTTTTATGTCAGGAATTTTGTCCTTGTAACAAGGCACTATGGGGGTGGTAAGAGCCTTAGCCAGTAGCCAAAATCCCAGGGATGACAGATGAAGACCATCTCTGGCAACACATTGAGGTCCATCAATCACATCATCCCAGGCTGACAAATACTGGATCCCCTTAGAATAACACCATAAAACTAAGTCAATTATTGAAGTCAATAATTTTCTGTTTGTATTGAGGCATCATTCTAGGTGAAGGTAAAATGCTGCTTAAGCATAAGGACATACCTGCCTGAGACACACAGTCCAAGAGCTCAGTCATGTCTCTCTTCATATAGTCCAGAAAGGTAAGTCTCAAGTCGCTCACACAAACATGGCCTATGACCGAGTCATAATGATACCTGTTGTTGACAGACTTGATTGCATGTGTGATATAGTCGATCTTGGCACCTAACAGACAGCTGACCGTGACCATCTCCTTATCCAGCCTGGCAAGAGGGACATGTGTGTGTCTCACGATGGTGTCTCCTATGGCTAATATGTTAGGTTTAGTGGTTAGCCTTATGAGCATGACAGGTGATACACTGGTGCATGAGCTATTCTGTGTATTGTGTTCTGCAGAGGAAGTATGTATAATGTGCATGTGTTTGTGTTTGTGAGGTCTTTGGTGTATAGGTAAGTTTGTGGAGAAGACTTCTGCGTACATAGGTATGTGTGAAGTGAGTTTGGGTGGAGTAGGTGGTGACGTGTGCATGCTGACAATCTGCTCAGTGTCAGAGGTATTGTCTGGCGTGTAACTGAGCATTGATTCAAGATTTTTAATATAGTTGCATCTCTCACACATGGAGTTTGTGTAGAATAGAAGTAGAGGGTTGTCTGTGTACATGAGGCAGTTGCCACACTGCCTCAGAATGCCCGTGTCGATCAAGCTGGCTAGAGAAACTGTGGGAAATTGCCTGTTCATAGTGCTAGGTGAATTTATATGGTCAGAAACAGGAATATGGTAGGAAAGGGGTCACATGAAGGAATAACTAGTGTGCGAATTGTGTTAATACTTCAGAGGCTATTCTTAATACTACACTAATAGGTAGAGTGGGGAAGGAAAAAAAAACTCAAGGCTGTTATTACAATGGGTGCTTACACAGCTTCACTAGTACTGCCTCTTTGCCTGGAATTGTGCTAAAGATGAGGAACTACACTGTTGGGATACAGCTGTATCTAAGGGAAAAACTGTAGAAATGATCTGTCCGGCTATGGCACACAATTGTGCGACAGTCTGAGGTGCCGCATGATATGCAAACAAGCAGAAACCCACTCAAGAGTGAGGGTTAAATACCAGAAGGATAAAACCTATAACAACTTTAAAAACGCTCAGAAGAACCAATGAGGTGCTTATACTCCAAGCCCTAGACCAGTCAACCTTTACCAGCCAGGGACCAATCAGCAAAATCCTCTCACTACAGTACAGAAGAGCCCTTTCTAATCCAAGATGGCGTGGAATATGTGCTCAGAACAAACAGCCAGGCCCAGAAAAGCAACACTGAGTCTGGACTGTGCTACAGCTACTAGCTACACTATTTAGGCAGAAAACACTACCAAAATATTTATCACAGCAGAAAAACAGAAGTGAGACACTAAATAAAAGTTTTAAACAAAAAAAAGAGCAAGAAGACTCTAGAGAATGCTTTTAACTGAAAACAAATCAGTTGTATGATACACTCCTTGGCAGGAAAATCAGAATAAATAAACAGATGATTAACAAATGGAGGAAAATTTCAACAGTGAAATGGCTAAAAATTTTTTTTACAAACAATGAAAACAGTAACTAAAATGACTTAACAGGCCCAGTAAGGCAGACAATTACAGTACAACAGTGCAGTTTGTTTACAGTAATAAAATACAGTAAAACAGTTGGCAGCAGACAATAAAAAAGTTCAACAAATGGTATGAATAAGCAATAAATAGTAAAAATATGCAAGAAAACAGGCAACTTATGCTATTTACCAAGCACAGAAGCCTCTAGTTGTCTGAAATCTCAGCACAGAGTTGTGGCTGTGCCCCTCCTCTGTTCAGCTCAGTATGGACAAGCAGAAACCCACTCAAGCATGGAGGTTAAATACCAGAAGGTTAAAACCTAAAACAAATTTAGACAAAGCTCAAAAAAGTTGTAAACCTTTCTTTGGGGAATCCAAAAAGGGTATTGTATAACCTCTGGTGATAATCCTTTAACACCCATCAATTAGAAATTATAGTTTGCCAGGCTAAAGGGTATAAGGAGAAGCATCTTGCAACTGCCTCCATAGTGCAGCAGTCAGGCAAGTGTTCAGGGACGCTGGTAAGTCTTCTCAGTGAAAAGCCAGTGAAAACACTGATTTTGCAGTTCACCATGGCCTCATGGGTGGTGTCCATTAGGACTGCCTCCTCCTCTGCCTTGGGGAGGTCTATCCCAGCAGTGGCCCAGTGAAAACCTTGGGACACTTTGAACCATGTTTTCCTACCTCCTCTATGATTCCTAGAAAAGGATCTTTGAGAAATAGAAAAGTGGATTCCTATGGTAGACGTGGTCTTACCATCCTGTTCTCTCCTGGTAAGTGCTTCTTTTACCTTCTGTCCAAAAAGGTGGAAACATTGTAGGGGGCATTTATAAAGGACACCTAACAACACTGTACTAGCAACTATTCTTAATCCTATACAACAAATATACATACAAGAGAATAATACAACAAGCAGCTTACTTAGCTATAAAGCTATATATTAAAGTTAGAATAACACCATTTTACTTAACTGCCAATCTATGACCTATGAAATCACTATGTAATCTATATATAATAAAATACTAGAAAGTTCTAGCTAGTGCAGTCTTGAAAATATTTATCTAAAGGAATTATTAAACAAGCCTAAGTATCTAAATACACTAATCCCAAAATAACACTACTTAATGGGGGGAGTAAGCAGAGCATTAAGAAATGACTATTGCTTATCATGAAAAAGGTGGAGCTCTCGACAAACAAGTCTGGTTTGACAGGGGGCAAGTGAGATCTGAGGTAAATCAGCTAGGAGGAGGGAAATGTGGGTAGGGAAGGAGTCAGAGCTCTCAGATCCAATTGATCCTGTAAAGCTTGACTGTAACAATGTGGTGAAGACAGAATGTAGGTACCCTGGAGGGATGATGTGCCGAGTCACTACATCCTAGGCTACCACAGCTTGTCTGCAAAGGGGGGGAAGGACATGACCACCCTCAATTTATGTAACACATCAATGTGGTACTGTTTGTAATTACTAGCAGTAGGCTTGGAGTCCAAACATGGCTTACAGAGATCTAAGAACTTTTATTCAAACCATCTTTTTCGACATTTATGTGCTTTAATTTGTCCTGCTTATTCAACAGGGTCTGGATTTTCAACTCCTTTGGATACAGCTCATAGGTTCATAGGTTGGTACTAGGCTAGCGGCCCTAGGGCTTATACAAGCCTAGCCATAACAATTCCCTGGCTATTTCTTCCCACAATATGTACTTCCCTGGATCCCTGTCTAGCAGGGTAACTGACATGATCCCCAGGGTAAATTTCCTATCTCCCATCCAGTCGTCAAGGTTCCTTTTGAAGAGGGCCAAGGAGGTGCTCTGCTTGACATGTATGGGCAGTCTATTCCAGAGTACGGGGAGTCTCTGGGTCAGGAACCTATCCCTCCAGTATGTTTTGTTCATTGTGATGACAAGGTTTAGGTCCCTGGAGCATGTGGCTCTGATGGATTGGGATTTCTTTATGTGTAGCATGTCCAACAGCTCTGGTTTGACATGGCCTTGTATGTTAAGTAGAGAGAAGACGATATGTGACAGTGTATAGCTGGAGTTCTTTTAGTTGGTCAGCACAGGGCATCTGCTTTAGGCCTGTGATTCTCTTAGTGAGGTGTTTCTGCGGCCTTTCCAGTTGTTGCAGATGTGAGGTACATACCAATTGGGGCATTGTACTCTACAATGGGTCTAATGAGGGATGAGTACAGTGGGACAATGACCTCCTTTTTCTGGATGAGGTATGCCACATAGAAGGATGTCCTGACTATTGTGGAGATGTAGTTATCGAAGGTGAGACCACTTTCCATCTGTGTTCCTAAATCTCTTATCACAAATTTGGTGTTTAATGTACTGCCACCTATGTGGTAATTCATGGGTGCATGTTTTTTCCCAAAGGGGATAATTATACACTTCTTGGCATTCAGCTTGAGCTCATGGCTCTGGCACCAAGCATCTGTTTCTGTAAGGCCCTTTTGTAGAATATCCACACCATTTGTGGATTCAGTAATGGCTCCCAGTTTGCAGTCATCTGCGAACTTTGTTAGCCAGAGTCCCTCAGTGTTGGCCTGTACTTCAGAGAAGTAGATGCCAAACAAGAGCTCCTCAAGCAGTCTACTTCATCTGTATTTACAGACTGAGTAAGGGCTGGAAGGGAAAAGGAGAGAGCTGGGTTGAGAGAAAAAGGTTTCACCCACCAGAGTAGCTCCTTTGTCATAAACTCCAGCACTAGAATCCAGAATGAAAGGGAATGCTGTGGTTGGGTGAAAACTAATTTGATGAACCACTGAACTTTCCTCTTGTAAACTGTGGCAAGAGGAATCATAATAGAGACCATGAAACCTTGATTTCTCAGATATTCCCAGGCAGATAACAAAGACTAGTTGGAAAACGTCAGAAACTTCTCCTTAGAACATTCCACTTTGTTCTGAGTAAGAAAAGTCATCATAAAGGATACGTCCAGAAGACAGCCAGGAAATACTATCCTGTAAGATGGAATGAGAGATTTCTCTCTGTTTATCTGAAAACCCAGGTTGAGATGTTTTATTTTTTTCTGTCATTGACACCCTGTAAAAGTGTAAAACAATCTGCAAAAATAAAGCAGTTGGCTACATATGGAAAATTTGAATGTCCTGCAACATGCAGGGGGCAGTAATAGGAGATGCACACTTAGTAAACACTCCTGGAGATGCTGACAAACCAAAGGGCAAAACAAAAAAGTGAAAATGTAAACCAGATGCAAAAAATGTAAAATGCATTTTAAAATCTTTTAGAATCAGAATGTGATAAGTATCTTTTAAAACCAGAGTTACTAGAAAACTGAGAGTTAGACCGAGAGATAACAGAAACTGTACTGCAGAGAGAGTATTATGAAGTGAATGCTTAGAAAATAAATGTTTCAGACAGTTCTCCAGGTTTCTTCTTTCTTCGACATCAGAAAGAATCTTGAATAAAATCTTTTCTCTATGATCTGTAGGAACATGTTCTATAACCCCTATGAGACAGCATCTAGGAGGGAAGAGGGAAGTTTGACTGAATAACTGAAGAGGAATCCACTGCCAGCTGTAGCCCTTTTGAATGATTCTCAGAGCCCAAGTGTTAGAAGTTATCTGGTGACACAGAGGGAAATGAAGACCTAGACTTTCAGAAAGCTTTACATGATTGCAAGTGAGGGAGGGGAAATGCATGAACCGGCATATAGTCAGTCTGCTTTCTTAGATTTTTCTTGGTTTGGGGAGGACCCTCCTTTCTTCTATGAATCTCCATGCCACTGCTTTCTGAAATTGTGTTTGCTCGTGCCTTGCTGAGAATGCTTACTCTGTTTCCTGAGGAAGAAAAGTTTCTATTATATGTTGGAAAGGAGGGTTGGAAAATCTGGATACAAAACATTTTATGGACATCAGTACAGGAAGGGCCAAATAACACCTCTTTCTAACTCCTCAAGCCAAGGATGGGACCATAATTTCTCCGGACCTCTCGACAAAATTATTAGGGGTAACCATAGACAACAATCTAAAATTTGATATACATGTAAACCAAATAATTAAAATCATCAATAAGAAGCTAGGCTCGTTATATAGAATAAAAAGCTTCTCGACCCCCCAAGCCAAAATTGCCATTACCCAAACTCACCTTCTCTCCACACTCTTGTACTCGTCCCCCTTACTTCACAACATTAGTAAAACTGTCATGAACAAGCTCACCATCTGCTACAATCATATCGCCAGGTTTGTTACTGGGTCACCATATAGGACCCATCACTGTACCAATTTAGCCAAGCTCAACTGGACTGAACTACCGAACCTAATTTCTTACAACCTACTAGTCCTGACCCACAAAATAATATACAACCCCGACTACACTCCCTCACTCAAAAAGCTGGTCGCCCTTTGTAATAACCCACGACCATTGAGGTCATCCAACCGTCTCCTCATCCAGACATGCAAAACTAATAACTCAGCTGGGGGGAAACCCTTCTCACCAACTCTGCAGGGAGAACTTGGAACAAACTTCCCCCTGATATTACCTCTCTCTCCAATTTAAGTCAATTTAAAACTAAACTAAAACTACACCTGGGGTCAATACGTACTTGCCATTGTCTAAACCCGGGCTAGCTAACTCTCTAACATAGTTCCCAAGCACCTGGCTATTTTCCTATGCTAATTTTTCTAACATTCTGTATAAATATGATGGAATAACTTATTTGGTTCTGGTTTGAATTGTATTTGATTATGTGTCTATTAAAAGTTTTTGTCATGGCTGGAGCTTTTCTCCCCGGGCCTCCGCTGAAAATGGATATGTATCCAGTCGGATCTTTCCGGTTAACAAATGTAAAATAAAAAAATAAATAAATAAAATAAATTATCCAAGAGAGCATTCAAAATCTCTGCTATGACATTTTCTGGTAAATTATGAGACTATAGCCAGGCAAATCCTCTCATCACTGACCAAGTTGCTGTAAAAACAGCATCATAAATGTTATAAGGAGATTTTAAAGAATGTTTGGTAATGTGAGACAAAGAAGATGCTAAGGATTTCAGACATGTCTTAGCCTCTGAAGAAGGGAGGTCATCAATTAACTTTCTGATACTGTTAAAGGAAGCCAACAGAAACATGGACATGGCAACCTGATGAATCACTGTTCTGAAGGCTAAGGTTGAAGGATAAACTTTCTTCCCAAACC
This sequence comes from Protopterus annectens, assembly GCF_019279795.1. Classification (NCBI taxonomy): domain Eukaryota; kingdom Metazoa; phylum Chordata; order Ceratodontiformes; family Protopteridae; genus Protopterus; species Protopterus annectens. Next base: position 382,620,147 of record NC_056740.1, read on the forward strand.
TATGAAAGGCCTTTCCCAGCTTGACAAAAGGAATAGGGTTAGCTGCTATAATTAGTTTGCAGAAACCAAGTCTGACAGAGAAATTACTGCAGGATCTGAACTTGTGTTAGGAAAAAAGGAATCTGTAGGTCTGGGGCACCTTACATAACTTATCTGACTTTCTGGGAGCAGGTGACCATAAGGCAAATTGGTCACTGCAAAGAATGCATGCTCTAACATTAGCAACACAGGGGGAACAGCTGCAGATTGAGGAAAATCTACCTGTAACAAATGATATCTTTGCTGGAATTATGGTAATTCTTTTTCTCCCCACCAAAGGAAATCCTTCATTCTGGCAACAGCATCAGAAAAAAAAAAAAAACTTGAGGACAGAAATCTGAAGAATAACTTTCCTCAAGAGTCAGAGTCCCCCATACTGTAGAGCAGGAACATGAAATCCACAGTCCAAGTCTAATTTCTGTCCCTCACACTAGGAGTCAAACTCGGAGAGAGAGGAAAACGTTTTCCTTTTTTTCTCAAAGGAGGACACTTTTTATTAAAATATACACTTACTACAATAATAATATTTAAACAAAAACATTTTAGTATTTTTGTGTAACAGCAGACTAAATAAAAACAAATAAAGTCTGTATACTATGTTTTACCACAGACTAGTAAGGTTTATATTACTAAAAAAAACTTACTTGTATTTTAATTTAACACAACCATTTTACTCCAGTTCAAACTACTTAGAATATGTGCAGCTTCCTGAGGGGTTATCTTAAAACAAAAACACTTTTAATTAGACATGGAACATGTGAATGCCTTAAAAACCTATTGATTTCCACTTGTGACAACTCTTTCCCCTAATTCTTCTATATGCTTTGATTTTTCCCATTTCAACCATGGGCTCTACATTTTTTATTTTATTTTTTTAACTTGCTTATTGCATTATCAAGCTATGTCATCTCTGTGCTTTTATTTCTGCCGCTATCATTACAATTGCATCAAGGGGTGGGCTTATCTTCTACTTCCATCATCTGGTCATAGCCTTCGTTGCTGCTAAAGTGATAATTTATAACAAGTTTCTAACACTGTTCAATTTTTCCCCAGTGTCATTCTACCATCCTAAAAATAAGTTAACCTCCTGTAACCTTAATCCTTTCTCTTGGAGTTCTGATACTAACTGTGTAAGATCTTGCATGTTACTGCAGGCCCAGAATATCTGATTCCAATTCCCTAACTGCCCCGCATTACACATCCAACATAAACTATTAGCTGCAGAAATTATTCTAGCCATTTGTGGGGGGTGTAAAAATATTTACTGAACATTTCCAGGCAAACATATATTTCCTATTTCTAATTCACCTTACTGTGCATACTACAAACTAATGTCCAATCATTTTAAATTATTTCAGCTCCTACGTACTCCTCTTAGTGCTTTTAACATTGTAGTTAATATGGATTCTGCTTGCAGCTGGGTTTTTTTTTTAAACATAGCAACACAAGTGAGGTCTGGCATGGCATTATCTCTCACCAAAAAGTCTTCATAGTTTAGGTAATAGAGCAATAGTAAATAATAAATTACATCAAATTAAAAGCATCTTGAATATTAAACAGGAAAAACAGGTACAGAAGACATTTTCTCAATATTTAAAATAATTTACAAAACATAAAGGAAATTAATGATTAGAGAAATGATAAACCTGCAAGAAAATTTTTTGAAGGGTAATAGCAAAATGAAGAGTAGAACAGAGCTAAAGTATAATGTACGCTGTAACTACAATTAAAGAGTAGATTCAAAATATTAAAGAAGGCAAATCCACTGAACTTGATAGAAGAATACCAGTGATTTACAAAGTATTTCTCAGGAAATAATCTTTTTAAAAAGATTTTTTTGTTGATTCAAAATTATACTACTACTACTCCAGCATCACAGATAATCAATTCACAAGGAAACAATGGAAGAACATGCGTATGTCTCCGAAATGAGCAACAAAGTCTAGAAGATTCAGGATTTTTGCTTGGAACTATATGCATAGGTATAGTCATACCACAGGTAGATGGCAAATGTTGCAGGTGTCATGAGGAAGAAACAGGTAACTGGCAACATATGTTTTGGGAGTGTAATGAGTTGTCAGACTTTAACAATTCCCTGCAGAGTACTCTGTCAGAAATATTGGGTGAGCAAATGGGTGTAACTTAGGAACATGTTCTGAGCTGAGACACATAATCTGAATTGCTTGGACAAAGTAAGGCCTTGTTAAGTTTAAATGTGGTAGCTGCCAAAAAAACAATTACTAGAAAATGTAAATCAAAGTCTAAACCAACTATATTTGAATTAGTGGATATTGTAACACATATTAAAAGAACTGAACGTGGGACCTTTAGAAAAGGGTAGGAGCAAATTGTATAGAAAAAAATGGAAATTATGGGAACAATACATGCAGAATATTGTTTTGGAGAAGGAGTTTGTAGCCTGCTACAGGCCACCCTCTCAAACACAGGAACCTCACTCGGCTTTTCTGAGAACACTGGAGAATATGAAGGTCTCTCCAAACACTATTATATTGGGTGACTTCAACTACCCAAACATCGATTGGGAAAACTACTCAAGCCCAAACACCCTCGCCAATGGTTCCTAGAATTTATAAACTCAAATGCTATGGAACAACTGGTCACCACTCCCACAAGAGGGGAAAACATACTGGATCTGGTCATCACCAACATGGGGTCTCTATGTTCCACACCAGAGGTACACCCCTCATTGGTAAGATCAGGCCATAAACAAATCTCACTGGACATCCATATTCCGTCCCCACCCCTAGCCAAGGAAACCACGGTGAAGAACTTCTCAAAAGCAAACTTCACACTTCTCAAAACTGAGGTGGAATCCTTCAAAGCCCCCGGGCCAGTGGACAATATGGCCCAAAATGCAGAATCCTTTACAAAAGCATTCTATGGACGCCTACAGGAATTCATGGAGCATGCTATCCCAAATAAAACCAAGACTCACTCCCCCAAAGGCAGGAGACCAGTCTGGTCGACCACGGCCATAAATAAGCTATACAACAGAAGGAGAAAGCTACTACATGACAGAGCAAAATCCCAAAAAGGGAAGGCGTCACTGATCAGTACTGCAAGAAACTACGATCCCTCATAAAATCTTCTAAGGCCAGCTTTGAAAGAAAAATTGCACAAGACACTAAAGATAATCACAAGGCCTTCTTTAGTTATGTCAGAAACCTGGGAGGCAACTCCCAGATATGCTCTGAGTTAGTGCAAAATGACAAAAAATTCACTGAACCCACAGACATTGCCAACATCCTGGCAGAAAGGTTCAGTGCAAACCCCCCCCTCCCCCCAAAAGAGCAAATGTCTATCCCAACAGAGTGAAGCCTTCCTGAGATCACAGATGCACAGCTGAGAGCTGCCCTCTCCAAAGCTAAAAACACAGCATCAATGGGACCAGACTTTGTCCCGGGCTGTGTATTACACGAGCTCCAAGAAGAACTAAACCCTCATATAAAGTCACTGTTCAATCTCAGCCTTACTACAGGATATGTTCCCAAGGAATGGCGTACAGCAACAGTGGTCCCACTCCACAAAGGTGGTGCCACAACAGATCCCGGAAACTATCGCCCTATAAGCCTGACTAGCCTGGTCTGCAAAGCTATGGAACGTATCATCATGGAAATCATAAACAAAGACATTGGGAACTTCCAGACACTGGATCCTACCCAATTCGGCTTTGTTAAGGGCAGATCTTGCCTCTTGAACCTGGTCGACTTCTTTGAAACAGTTACCAAAGCCATAGATGAAGGGAAGGTAGTCCACACAGCCTACCTGGACCTTGCAAAGGCCTTTGACACAATACTCCACTCGGGCATCATAAATAAGTTCACCAGCTTAAATATCAACCCCTATGTCACAAGATGGGTTGCAAACTGGCTCAGGGATAGAACCCACATGGTCAGAATAGCATGTGCCATGTCAGACTCTAAACCATTTACAAGTGGTGTCCCACAAGGCTCAGTCCTGGGACCTCTCTTGTTCAGTATATATTTCTCCAAGGTACAGGCCAACACGGGTGGACTATGGCTGACCAAGTTCGCAGATGACTGCAAACTGGGTGCTACAATTGACTCTCCGACTGACACAAGCATCCTCCAAAAGGGTCTCACAGAGACGGATAACTGGTGCCAGAGCCATGGCCTAAAGCTAAATGCCAAAAAGTGCATAGTCATCCCCTTTGGAAAAAACAAAGTGCCCATAAATTACCACATAGGTGGTAATCCATTAAGTACAGAAAAAGTAATTAGGGACTTGGGGACCCAAGTAGACAGCAATCTCTTCTTTGACAATCACGTTGCCAAAGTGGTTAGAAAGACCTTCTATATAGCCCACCTTATCATGAAAGGGTTCACATCTAGATCAAGAGAGGTCATTGTGCCCCTCTACTCATCACTTATCAGGCCCATAATTGAGTACAATGCCCTGTTTGGGATGTACCTTACCCGACACCTTCAGCAACTGGAAAGAACCCAAAAGTATCTCACCAAGAGGATCAAGGGGCTCAAACAGATGCCCTATGCAGTTCGGCTAAAGAAACTCCAGCTCTACTCAGTTGTGTACCGCCTACTCAGAGGCGATCTGTGTCTGACGTATAAAGCCATGTCCAACCCAGAATTAATGGACATGTTTCACCTCAGGAAAACTAAATCTCTTAGAGCCACACGCTCCAGGGACCTGAACCTCAGCACAGAAATAAATTGGACATGCTGGAGGGACAGATTCATATCCCAGAGGCTCCCCTCACTCTGGAACAAAATCCCAATCCATGTCAGGCAGAGCCCCTCACTGACCCTCTTCAAGAGAAATCTTGACGAATGGATGGGAGATCGTAAGTTTACCCGTGAGATCTCTTCTGTGTCGCTGCTTGACAGAGGTACAGTAAACAAACCTTAAAAGGGCTACCTTCTGTGACCTACTATACAGAAGCACAGTCAACTAATCTAAAAGGGTGTCGAAAGCCAAACATACTCTGCCTAGGCTTATAAATGCCCTAGGGCAGATAGCCTAGTATCACAACCTATGAACCTATGAGTGTGGTTTAAGGGAAGGAAGAAATTGACCAAGTTATGGAATGTTGGACTGAGGAATTAATCAATTTATGGAATGTTGGATTTATGATAATTATATAAAAGAATATAGGTTATGCATAATGTTGTAACTGAGCATGTTTATGCCAATAATTACCAAGAGATTTGAAAAAACACTATATGTGTCTTAATACACAAAGAACAGTCCTCAAACACAAGACAATATAAAGAGAATCATAACCATTACAGATTATGCCTTTACAAACAAAACTAAATTAGTAAGGTTTAACTTAAATTTGGAGAAAGCATTTGACTCTAAGAGCTGGGCATATATATTTTTAAAGCACTAGAATTGCATGACTTTCCATTTAAATGTAATTATCTATTTAAAAGGATATATAAAAATTCTAAAACGTAAGTTAAAATAAAATCTTTTTGAACTCCAGTAAATATAAGTAAATGGACTAAAAAGATCTGCCAACTTTCTCCATTGCCATTTGATCATTACTGTTTACTCGCACCTTTTGCAAACCACATCAGACAAAACAATAAAACAGAGGGGTTTAAAAGTAATGGATGCTGTAAGATCAAGGGACAATTATTTGCAGACAATGTCTTACTTAACACAGTTGGGGACAAAAATAGTTACTATAAAATATAGTTAATTCCATTAAATCATTTGAGAGTATTTATAAAACGAAATTTAACACAGATAAAACAAAACTAATATTACAAAATCAAACAATGAATTCATCCTTTTTAATTATCTTCTAAATATAAATAAAGAGAAGAAACAGGGCCACCAACATTCTCCATTACTGCTTCATAACTACTGTTAAATGAAGCCCTTTGAAAACTACATCAGACAAAACAATACAACTGAAGAATTTAAAATTAATGAAAGCTATCAGGTCAAGATACAAGTATTTGCAAATAATATCTTACACAGTTGGGGACAAAACTAGTTGCTAAAAATATAACTCCATTAAATTATTTGAGAGTATTTACAAAATGAAATGTAATAACCTTAAAACAGAATCATTACTAATAAATAAACAATGGATTCATCCTTAACTAATACCTGTAATCTGTATATCAACATAGTTAATAACATCCATAAAAAAATGGCAGACTAACAAATCCTATGATACTCTATGGAAAATACTGCATAGTGTCAAATGTAATAACTGCTAAATAAAACAATTTTCATCTTGTTATATATACTGGATAAATTAAATACTGTGGAAAGTAAAAATGCATCTATAACTATACTAATAAGAAAATAAATCCAAACTATATCAATTCAACATGAAGATCATTTATAAATTCTTGCTATAAATATAAATGGATGTTCACTATTTCTAAACAGGCTACTTTGATAGCACAGATTTTATTAAAATGATAGAATTAAAAGAAAGTAAACTGAGTTATTTGTTTGAAAGTAAATGCAGTATCTTATGTAAATAATATAATGAGTACTTTTGGACTAGATCACACAAAATTTGAGAGTGAAAATCATAGATAAATTCGAATTTAATGTCAGAGACATAAAAAATAAGGTTCACAGAATTTTAGAATATTTCTCTATAATAATGAACTCTTAGAAATAGAAACAAATTCAGATGATAAATATTTGAGATTCATACTACAACATATTTAGAAGATACAAACAATATACATTTGACTTTTAAATCAAATGACTTAAAAACTAGCGGCACTGACTGCAAATCTTTTTACACAGAAATATGTTCATAGAACATTTGCAAATCTACATAAAATTAATAAACTATAAAACTAAAGAAACATCTGTTGGAATATCATAAGATTTTTGCTGTTTGGCAGCATATCTTCTGATTGTTAAATTCTGAAATAGTTTTAGGAAGATGTTAAATTCTGAAATAGTTCTAGGAAGAAATATACATTTTCTTTAAGGCCTTCTAGTCTGATAGATATACAGTCTCAATATAACAAACAATGATTGATTCTCCAGTTCTGGAAACCATTAAGAAATCACAACACTCACTACAGGGATTGTTTGGTTTATTAGAAAAGTAATTACTAAAACTAGAAGAAATAACTATCCCAGTCTTTTAAACATTTTGTAGAAGTAACCATCATTGTATGACAAGGGGAAGTAGATGCTGAAGGTAACAAAATAATCCATACCAGAAGCACTGGATAAAATAAAAGTCATTATATGAAAACACAGGACTGAACTATCACACAGTTGATAACTAATGTTAAGTTACTGTGTGAATCATATTAGACATGTGATCCAATTACTATGAGCTTTAGATAACTGCAAATAGCTTTGTTCATGTTGTTGTTGTATGTCTTTGTTATTTGGAAAATTAATTAAAATGTATGCAATAAAATTAAAAAAAATGAGGTAAAGATGCATCTTATGCACTTTGTGAGGTCTTCTACAGTGTACAATTCAGTTCTGTCTATTGAAACCTGAATAATATAAAAATAATGAATCAATTCAGAAAACGTGCTGCCCTCATTACATTACTTCTGCAGGAATAAGTAGAACAGGTACGATACATGTGACACAGAAGTGTTCAACTACCTCAAGGACACAGAGTACAGTTAGGGTTAGGGAGCAGCACTCAGAAAACATAATATTCAAACTGTGACAATCTTATACTCTTTTCTTAAAATGGTTCAAGTTATGTGAACTAACAACACTGCTTTGGAATTGGTAAAAGAAGAGTCAGAAATCCACTGGACACACCTTACAAAAATAAGAGGAATATACAGAAAGTCTGCAGCAATGTAGTCTTTAAAATGCCTCATCTTCCCCACTGCCAATTGATCATCAAACCCACCAACCATTTGGGCATATCCCATTAACCAGGAATTTCACTCTGTATCAGGGAGATAGTTGTCTGAAAGGGGCATCATCTAAACAGCCATAATGACTGCCAGAATCTTGCCAAGAAGGGTATTTCCACTGGTCTAAGACAGCTCCTGGAAGGGATAAATGTGAGCTACAGTGCCACACAGACCCAGAATGCCAACTCCATTTGACTTAACATGAGTATATGGAAGTGTGAAATTAACCACCAGGTAATGACCTAATTCCTACCCTCAGACCATGGATTTGCATACTTGCCCCTCCTCCAGTTCTATCAGGCACACAAGCCACAAATTGAACAACTGGGTAATTCAGGCTGTAGTCAGGGCTTTGTCCATCAATGCCACAGAAGCTGGTTTGAAAAGAGACTTACTTTGATCCAAGTGATCCTCTGATAGTATCTGGTGCCAATCCAAATCACTTTAAACAGAATATATTAGGGAAGAGATTTGAAAACTTGGACAGTTTCTATAATAACCAGCAATATACCACCATTCTACAAGGTTTTATATTCTGGAATGCTTTGATTTCAAATTTGTATCTGCATACCTGAAAGACAACCCTTGATTTTTCAAGCAAATATGTTCTCATGTTTGCACCAATGATTCGGTATCGATTGTCAAAGCTGATTTCAGTATATTTTCCAAAGCGACTGCTGTTATCATTTCTGGTGGTCTTGGCATTACCAATAGCCTGGAAAAAAAAAGAAAAAATAAATAAATTATTAAAAGCAACACAGTTAATAAAAATTCATCATTATTCATATAGTTGAGATTTTAAAAATACTACAGATTTTAAAAATGTATGAATAAATATTCACTAGGTTATGCTTAGACACAGATATGCAAAATACATCTGAATCACTCAAACTTACTTTATGCGTGTTAAAATTAGGAATTTTTAACAAGTGTAATGATTCATATACCCTAGTTTTTAATAATGACACAACACAACCCATATCAGCAACAAACAGAATCCTCTGTGCCTTCCATACAGGGCAATGCACCTGGAATCCAGCATTCAGAACTTTGAAGTCTTATCATTTAGGAAAAATGTTAAAGTTAGCATATTTTATTTATTGTTATTTATATACATTTTTTTTTACAAGGAGTGTTGCCTGGGCCAATGGCCCATTTTCAGAGAAGGCCCGGGGTGAAAAGCTCTTCATTACATTTGTAGACTAATCAGCACAGATAAAAAATAAAAATATATTGTGGCGTACAAGTCTGAGCTATATTTATTTGTTTACAAGCTAGAGTACTGATCTATACAGATCACTTTCAGGCTTAGCCTAGGGATGGCAAAGAAATTAAAGAATAAGTACTGCATTACATGTATCACAAAGGTAACAACAGTAGAATCATATACAAAAATGGAATACAATACAAATGGAGCAAATACTGTAGCTCAATTAGAGATGGGCCATATTCATTTTTTCTGGCAAAACTTCTTTACTGATGACAACTTTTTAACAGGAGGAGAAGAGGAAACTATTCCTTACTTTGGTCCAGAAGAGTAGGTGATTAACTTTGAACCTAATTTTGGTTATGTGAAATTGGAATTTCAGGGACTGGTCAAACCAGAAGACAAGATATTTCTAGGAATAGGCTTATAATTTTTTTGGTTCCAAAAAACATGGACTCTGTTTTTGAGGTGTTGAGGAGGATTATTATTGTTGGACAATTTAGAAGGAGTGTTAAGATTGTCCTGTAGTAGAACTGGAATACTACACAGGAATGATTTGAAAAAGACCATACCTCCATACCTCTCAACCTGGAAACATAAAAAATATGGACAAAGACCCATGAAAAATAGGTACAAATCTGTGCGCTGATTAACATAAAATTTGCATGCATAATTATGTAACCCCACCCACTCCCATGGAATGGTGGGATACCAGCTTTCAAATGCAAACTGAAGAACACATCTTATACATCGTCTAATCCGAGGCGATCTCTGCTTAACATACAAGGCCATGTCAAACCCAGAGCTGTTGGAAATGCTACACTTAAAGAAATACCAATCCCTCACAGCCACACGCTCCAGGGATCTAAACCTTATCATCACAATAAACAAAACATGCTGGAGGCGTAGGTTCCTGACCCAGAGACTCCCCAGACTCTGGAATAGACTAACCATACATGTCAAGCAGAGCGCCTCTTTGGCCCTCTTCAAAAGGAACCTTGATGATTGGATGGGAGAAAGGAAATTCACCCCGGGGATCACGTCAGTCACCCTGCTAGATAGGGGTCCAGGAAAATAAATAGTGTGGGAAGAAATAGCCAGGGAATTTTTATGGCTAGGCTTGTATAGGCCCTAGGGCCGATATAGCCTAGTACCAACCTATGAACCTATGAACAGACAACCAAAACATGGCCCCAGACCCTGTAGTAAATTTACATGTGTAGCAATGATATACACTGGAGAGGAAGATGATTATGGACCTCAGTATTTCATTTTTGGCAGGGGCGGCCCATGGTATTGGACTGCCGGACTGCAGCCCCCCCCCCAGCTGTAAACAATAAAGAAATTAAAAGAAAATAAAAGATAAAAAAAAAAATCAAAATTCGTGGACTTTCGCGCATGCGCACTAGTCCGGACTGCTGCTGAGACAGTCTGGAGCATGCGCAGACTGTTTCAGCAGCAGTCCGGACTGGGAAATATGTAAGAGCATGATCCCAGAAGTCTATGCAGTTGTAACTGCAATAGACTGTCCTGGAAACTCATCGAAGCAGTCTGGAAGATCTCGCGATGGGATTTGGAGCTATGTGGACACCGGACGGGCAGGAAGATCTCACAATGTGGACAGGCAGCTATGGATATATGTTATGGCACAGTTTGGTTATCTGTGTGGATGGGGATTTGGAACAGCTACGAGATCTACTACAGGTAAGTAAGGGTGGGTGTGGGTGTGTGTATGTGTGTGTAAATGCCCCAGTTGCTATATACTGATGGCTAGACTCATGGTGGTGAATACCTCAGGCTTGAACCCTGTACCTTGTATGCAGGTGTTAAAGACCTGAATTCCCTACCCACCACCATTTGTAAAGAAAATGCAGATTTTTGCCTCATATTTGATCTGATCTGTTCCTCATAATATCTGTGGTTTCTAAATGTCACAATGCTTGATATCTGATGGTGCAGTGGTAGCATTGTTGCCTCACAGCTGCAGGTTTTCAAGTTTGATTCTCGGCTGGGGTGCCTTCTTTGTGAGGTCTGCATCTTCTCCCTGTGTTTGTGTGGGTTTGCTTTTGTGTCCTCCCATGTTACAAAGACATGTCTGCATTATTTCTTCCTGGGCCTCTGCTGAAAATTGTTTTTTTGTTCCAAGTCAGACTGTCCTGATTAACAAATGTTAAATAAAATTGACAGGTATTTGAATTTCAGACTTCAGGTTTCTGAATGTTTAGTTCCTTACATATTTGATGGTGCAGTGGTAGCATTGTTGCCTCACAGCTATAGGTTTTCTGGTTTGATTCTTGGCTGGAGTGCCTTCTGTATGGAGTCTGCATCTTATCCCTGTGTTTGTATGGATTTGCTCTGGTGTTCTGCCATTTTGCAAATACATGTGTCTGCAGTATTTCTCCCTGGGCCTCTGCTGAAAATTGTTTTTGTTTTGTCAGAAGTAAAATTGACAGGCATTTGAATTTCAGACTTCATATTCTTCAGAAAATACATAGTAACACAACCTAAGTTTATAAGATGAATATTTGAAATTTGTCCTTATTTTTGGGACTGTATTACCCCATTATTGGCTTTGTCCAGGTTTTTTGTGGTAAGGTTGACAGCTATGGCAAGAACTGAATTCAATGAATATGTTTGAGGGCTGTATTCCCTCATTACTGGGTTTGTCCAGGTGTTTTGTGCTAAGAGGTTCAAGGTTGGCAGCTATGGTGACAACTGAATTCATTAAATGATAGCCATTTAAGTTTCAGTCTTACGCTCTTTCACAAAGCAGCTGACTTGGCGTAGTGGTATGTTGCTCTGACTGTTTTGCACAGGGACCTTGGCAGTAAAATGTATGGTGGTAACACAGCATTTTTCTTTCACAAAGCAGGTGATTTGGCATTGTGGTATGTTGCTCTGACTCTTTTGCACAGGGACCTTGGCAGTAAAATGTATGGTGGTAGCACAGCATTTTATTCTAGCAACTTTCCAAGATTATACAAGCAATGTTTAATGTGTCCCTGGTTTTTGGGCTTTTGACCACCCCCCCCAATAAATTTGGCTTTTTCCAGATTTCTTGTGCTGCGAAGTTGAGATACAGTTGAGTACTGAGTAGATTTTACAAGGATCTGAGAGCTGCAGGGGAAGAGAAGTTTAGTGCTGCTTATGGTAAGTCAGCTTGCATTGTTAATAGCACAACAGGTTGTGTGCTTGCTTTTGATGCAGAAGGTTGTTGGTTCTACTCCCACAATGGGTGAATGCTGCCATACGGAAAAAGTTAAGAAACTAACTATAAGCCTGTTATCATTTTGCCATCCATTTCCTATTGCAATATTACTAGCTTATCATTTTTAATGTAATATAGGCAATTTATTCCTCAGGGGCATCAGACACTTTATTTTTCGATGAAACCATGAAATATAAAGGTGTTTGCTAGCAGCAACTTCTTCATTAGTTACAGATTTATTTAATGTGGAATTATTTAGATGACTTTTTTTACTTCTTCAGAGATTGTGAATATTTACTAATAATGGTGGACTGTAGAATTATGCATATTTACTGATAATGGTGGACTGTAGAATTGTGCATATTTACTGATAATGGTGGACTGTAGAATTGTGCATATTTACTGATAATAGTGGACTGTAGAAGTTTGAGTAGACTTTTATGATGGAAATGTTCTGAACTGGGCAGTTTTGTCATTATGAGTGCATGCATTTTGTTTCATTGTTTACTGGAAAGATGTTCTGAATTGGGCAGTTTTGTCATTATTGGTGCATGCGTTTTGTTTCAAAGTTTACTGGAAAAATGTTCAAAATAATAGGAAGGTGTATCAAAAAGCACATGTATGTTTCATATGCAAGGGGCCTATGATTTGAAAACAGCCCAGAATTAATCTTTATCTGCCACTGGTAAAATGTATTTTCTTTGAATGTGGGTTTCAATGCTGTTTCAATGAATGTGAGTTTCAAGGGCAGAGAAGTTTTAATGCTAAGTTTGTTTAGCAGATGTCTTAGTGTTTGTGCTGTAAAATGCAAAATAAAACTTTCAAATGAAGTCCAAATCATCATAGAAGTAAATCAGTATGCACATTAGTGTTTATGGTAAATGGAGTGAAATAGTCAAGTAATGGATCATTGGAATGGCTGCAGGGGGAGGCTCCATTCAGCCATGATTTTGTGAGGGGGAAGGGCGGAAAAAAAATACCTCCCAACTGTCCAGATTTTCAAAGAATGAATAAATTTTTGCTTCTTATTTTTGGTTTGTTCCTCATAAAATTTGTAGTTTTCTGGCAAATCATTTAGGAATTACGTAACTAAATAATGACACACTGAGTTTCAGACTTCATAACCTTCAGAAAAATGCATGCTAAAGTTTTATACAAGAGCAATTTTTAGTACTGTTTATATGTTCCCCCAATATATTTGGCCTTGTCCAGATTCATTGCATTAACAGGTTGAGAGGTACATGCAAATAAATTGATTTATAGAACTAGGCATAGCCAAACCTCTCAACTGTCCCTGATTTTGGCTCAAAATGTTGCTCTTCCCCCTAATAATCCCTCCGCAAAATAGCAATTTTGGAAGAAAACATGGAGGGTTTACAATTAAGAAATAACTGTAATAATCAGAGTTAAAGATTACTTTTATTTCAGAAATGCATGTAGATTTTTTTATTTTGTCAGCTGCTCAAGTTAGCAGTACTGATATTAAAGTGTCCCTTCTTTGACAGGTTCCCGGCTGTATTGTGTGGCTATTTTATATTTTTACATCACATTTTTGGTCCATTTTTCATAAAATTGTGTTTTTTTGGCAAATTAGTGACAAATCATTAAAGACTGAAGTTAGAAAATAATGACAGACATTTGCGTTTCAGATTTCATACCATTCAGAAAATTCATACTAATGCAAGACCTATTCTATTATCTTTCTAAGTTTATAAGAGCAATATTTAAAACGTGTCCTTATTTTTGGGCCTTTGTCCCACTTCTTTGTATGGCTTTGTCCAGATTTCTTGCTCTGAGGTTGAGAGGTATGACATATGTCAGGGCCATCACAGTCAGCCAGAGACATTTCAAATTGTGACATACTTGTTGCACCCCACTTCCCCATGTAGTGACGCTGGATGTGTCCAAGCAAGGCAAGGAGTAGTTATGCAGTGTAAATGTGCAAAATACCCCCCCCCCCCACCATCCAAAGTAGACACAAGTACTAGAGTGGCTTTTCATCTGTCCTTGATTTTTGCAGAATGGTCTGGCATTCTGTCATATTTTTTGTACCATTGATTTATGCTTATTACTCAAAGTGCCTGTTGCTCTGTGTTTAAGTAGCAATACTTTAATGACCATCAGGTAAGCTTGGCTGAGATCGTAAGATGCAAGTAAGCTTTAATAAGCATACTGTTAAAGAATTGCCAACACTGAAAGCCTTTCTGTTGTTGAAATGTAAAGAATACTTAACTAGATAATGTATAAGCCTTGAGTATTGAAATGCATATGACAGTATTTGTAATAAAGGACAAGATCACATTATTTTAAGAAGCTGATTACACTTCGAGACTTCCAGTCATCTCTGCAGGCTTTACCCGTAAACTAAACAGAATGCCAGTCGTGTGGTCCATAACCTGTACAGTAATCCTTTTAAGCAATGTATCTTGAGCTTATTTCTTGTTTGCTTTTCATTTTTTACTTTGATCATGTTTTCCCCATGAAACAAGTAAATAGTTGTCAGGCAGCAGGTCTTTTTTTGGATAAGAAACATTCTTACAAGTGGGGGCATCAGAGATTTCTACCTTCAGCATGTTACTTGGTACTTTAATAAAGCTGAATATAAATTATAATTAGAACTGCAGTGCAAGAAGTGGTTTGAGTTGAGTGCTGCTTGTTTTTCATATACTTGATTTTGACTGGCATTCCATTAATGTATTTAAAAAGTAATTTATCTTTTCATGCCTCACAACCTTTTTGTTTCCATCTAGATATTAAGTATGCTGTTATGCAGCCAATGCATTGAAATGTTTGTTATTCTTCTACACTTCATTTTGTCTTGATTGGACTCTCATAATGACAGTTTGGCACCCAGGGCAGTGTATTTAGTTAGTTTTTGTGGTTTTGAGCATAGCTCCTCCCCTTTCTACTTGATCACACCCCTTCCCATTGACCCCACCCATTCAGCTGTCTCCTGCAGCCCCCCTTTGATTTGAAGTCACCAGCCGCCACTGGTTTTTGGTAACTTGCAGTATGTGGATTTTGTTGTAAAAGTGGGGCATTTAATGGTAGGCAATATTCTAATCTTAGCAAAAGAATATTATATGTTGCTAGGACCTCCAAACATCATTCTCCATGACCTACTGATTAGTGGCATAGGTACAGTTTGTGCCGCCCTCTCACAAAATCTTGGTCGAATGGGGTCTCCCCATACACAGCCCTCCTCTGTCTCTGTGCAGTCATTCCAATGTCCCATTACTTGGCTATTTCACCCCACTTATCATAAACAATGTAGTGTGCATACTGTTTTAATTCTACAATGATTATATGCATTTCATTTAAAACTTTTATTTAACATTTTATAGCACAAACACCAATATACATCTGCTAAACAAAGCAATACAGTCTCACAGTGAAAATAGACTTGGCATTAAGACTTCCTTGCCCTTGAAACTCACATTCATTGAAACAGCATTGAAACCCACATTAAAAGGAAATGCATCTGGCCAGTGGCAGATAAAGATTACCTTTGGGCTGTTTTCAAATCATAGTCCACAAAAAATACAAAGGCACCTTCCAACCACCAAAAAACTCACTTCACAAGAAACAACATTGACAGCATAACCATGAGGAAAAAACGTTCACAGAGATTGTTAACTTTTAATTACACATTCTGGTACCTCGACCATTCGCCTTCAATGGAACAGGAACAATTTACTACCAAAAAATCACCTCCTTATATAACATTACAATCAATTATCAAAACAGTTAATTAATCAATTAAATAATTCATAGTCTTTGCTAACTGATTCTCTTAAAGTGCAATCACACAGTGCATAAATCTATACAACTAAAAGGTAAACTACTTTTTTGATGTCAAAAACATTACACATCCATCAAATGCCACACAAGCAAAACATGTAATATGAACAAGTAATCCATATGTGCACAAATTCATATATATAGAAAAATTACTATAAACTTACCAAACTTGTGCACTTACGAAAAAAATATAAAGATTTTTTATTTAATCAAACTTATTGTTCATATTGCATTAACCTAGCTGTTTATTGATTTTTATCACAATTTATAATCATAAATTTCATCCTATTTTTTACAAAGTCATATTACTGTCTAAATTCATTCATCTGGGACATAATGTGTGATAATTAATTATCATTCGATATTCAAGTTTATTTAATTCCCTTTTAAAGTTGCCAGTATATACTTTTGGTTGTGCTAATACACTGAAAATAAATCCCCCCATTTGCCCATTGTGCACAGATATAAAATGATTAGCTAGAGGGCTTTCCATATTCTTCCTTCTAATGTCTCCAATGTGTTCTAGAATGCGAACCTTCACTTTCCTGGTAGTCTGTCCTATATATCACTGTGTATTTAAACAGTTACATCCAATAATGTAGATTACCCCACATTAGTTGCAGTTGAATTTTTCCATTGCAAAGTATGATTTCCCATTAATTTTAATGCCAGGTAGATTTTTAACCTTATTACATACAGAACATTTCCCACATCTATACATTCCAACTGATTTACCATCCCGTCTCATGAATTTTCCTATTAAGTTAAAAGTTAACATCATCTCTGTGAACATTTTTTCCTCATGGTTATGCTGTCGATGTTGTTTCAAATCATAGTCCCCCTGTACATGAAACATACATGTGTTCTTTGATACACCTTCTTGACGGTATTAAATTATATTCCTTGTATAATACAGCACACTTGTTAAGAGTACATTTTAAATTTATTGTTTTGAATATTTTTCTAGTAAGCAATGAAACAAAATGCATGAACCAATAATGACAAAACTGCCCATTTCAGAACATTTCCGTCATAAAAGTCTACTCAAACTTCTACAATTCACCAGTATAAGTAAATATGCAATCTCTGCAGAAGTAAAACTCAAATTCCACATTAAAGAAATCTGTAACTATTGTAAAGGTTGCTGCTAGCAAACAACTTTACATTTCATTGTTTCATCTACAAATAAAGCACCTGTTGCCCTTGAGGGATAAATTGCCTATGTTACATTAAAAAAGATAAGCTAGGAATATTACAACAGGAAATGGATGGCAAACTGATAACAGGGTTCGTTACTAGGTATCGCTGCCAAAGAGGACATTCTCAGGACTGCAGCATCCATCCCCTTTAAAAGTACAACACATTACAGTATCAGCAATCCAGCTACATACTGTGGGAGTAGGACCCACAGCCTTCTGCATCATAAGCAAGTATTCTACCTGTTATGCCAAGTCCAACAAACTGGAACCTTAGTTTGAGAGACAGCCTTACAGAACTATCTTCAAGTTATAGAGCTGAGTATATTTTCTGTGTTATTCTGTATTATAGAGCTAAATTGTCTGCTTGATATCTGTGTCTTACTGCTCTGCAAATCTATAGAAAACAGTATATATATTTTTTTATAATTTGCACATTCCTTACATCTGTGTTGAAACTGCTCCCCCCCCCCTCATTTCCTGCCTTGTCTTTCAGCTGATATAATTTAGCTAGTGCTGTGTCTCCTTTTAATTAACAACCTGTATTCAAACTGGAACCTTAGTTTGGGAGACAGCCTTACAGAACTATCTTCAAGTTATAGAGCTGAGTATATTTTCTGTGTTATTCTGTATTATAGAGCTAAATTGTCTGCTTGATATCTGTGTCTTACTGCTCTGCAAATCTATAGAAAACAATATATATATTTTTTTATAATTTGCACATTCCTAACATCTGTGTTGAAACTGCTCCCCCACCCGCCCCTCCCTATTCTTGGTTGTAGTTTAAATTTGGTGGCTTTTGCAGTGCCCGCCCCACTGTAGATTTGATCTAAGCCACTCCCCCAGGACATCTCTTTACCGCATTCTACCTAATAAACCCTTTCTGCACTTGCTTTTAGTCCTTTTTAATTTAATTACATTTTTTCAAACTGTGTGTGGACTAATATTGCTACATATTCAAGTGCGCCAGCTTGCACTGCATGAGAATTGTATTTACTACTGCTTTTGCTACTTTTCTAAAAAAAAAAAAAAAAAAAAAATCTGCTTTTACTGTACTTGTGTTTCTTCCTACTTTATTTTGCTTTTGCGTCATCTTAAACGTTCTCAATTGTATTTATTACTGCTTGGTGTAATTCATTCTAAGCCTTTTAGTTTAAACACTTGGGCTTCAGACCAGTTGTTTTACATTGAGAGGGTTTGTGGTCTGCACTGTAGTGGCAGAACAGGTAGCTTACATCCCTCTAAGTTGGGAACTGCTGATTGAGGGCTCAGTGTCTGTTATTCTAAAAGTATATTAATTCTGGTGTAAGCACTTGGGCTTTCAGGCCAGTTATTTTACATTAAGAGGGTTTCGTGGTCTGCACTCTTGTGGGAGGAGAGGCTGGACTCTGCCCTTCTGAGCTGGGAATTTCTGGTTGAAGGCTTATAGTGCATGCATATCTGAATTTCTTCTTACTGAAATTGGTACACCTTGTTTGCTGTAGCATAGACTAGATCCAGGCCTGCTGAATCTAGTTTTGTTTGTATAACTTGAGCACTAATCCAGGCATTATTTAAAGTATTCAGTTGTATTTATTACTGCTTGGTAGTAACTTGGTTAAAGTGTAGCTATCATTCTAAGTCTTTTGGATTAAGCACTTGGGCTTCAGACCAGTTGTTCTACATTAGGAAGGTTTGTGGCATGCACTGTGGTGGCAGGACAGGTAGCTTTCATCCTTCTAAGTTGGGAACTGCTGATTGAGAGCTCAGTGTCTGTTATTCTTAAAGTGTATTAGCTCTGGTTTAAGCACTTGGGCTTCAGGCCAGTTATTTTACATTAAGAAGGTTCATGGTCTGCACTCTTGTGGGAGGAGAGGCTGGACTCTGCCCTTCTGAGCTGGGAATTTCTGGTTAGAGGTTTATAGTGCCTGAATATTTGAACTGTATCTTACTGAAATTGGTACACCTTGTTTGCTGTAGCATAGACTAGATCCAGGCCTGCTGAATCTAGCTTTGTTTTGTATGCTTGTTATTTCCCTGGAACGCTAATTCCACCTAAAACGCGGCTTCTCAGCGCTTCTGTGGATCCCTAGTGATATCTGCATTGCTTATTGTACTTATTTCCTTGCTTCGCTTGAAAGAAAGTTACTGTTTGTCATTTTTGCATTTAAGTTACCTGTAACACATTGCACTTGTTACCTGGCACTTGCTCACTAAACAATTATAAGTCGGCACTAAAAATTAAAAGCACTACACCCTCGCTCCCCATTGGCCCTTGTTTTCAATTATAAAGAAATTCCCAATATTATTCTAGCATGTCCAAAGGTCAGTTGTCAATCTCCTCTCCGATCCAGCTGGTGAATATGGGAATCTTGAGGCAATGTTACAACTGCCTCATGTACACAGACAACCCTCTCCTCCTCCCAACAAATTCCAACACATGTGAGAGATGCAACCATATAGCCAAACTGGAGGCTAAGCTCTCTCAACTCAGTACTGGCATAACCAGTCAGGAAGAGAAGGAAGCCACACTCACTACAATTCCAGTCTCACATAGACCTACCATGACAGCAAACCAAACACATAATCACACAAAAACATACTCGGAGGCTCTAAATAAAGATCTGCCTAAGTAGCAGAGACCTCCAAAGCAGACACCCAAGCAACCGCTACCCCAAAACAAAACACGTGCAACACATATCTCACAAAGCCAGTGTGCCGAACAGTCACAGCCCTTAAGGCTAAACAACACACCTGATACACTTGTAATAGGTGACTCTATCGTCAGGCACACTGATGTCCTGCTCACCAGGCTGAACAAGGAGAAGGTCACGGTGAGCAGCCTGTCTGGCGCTAGGATCCGCCACATAACACAAGCACTCAGGTCACTCCAAGGCAAGTACAAATATGACTCAGTCATTGTCCATGCTGGTGTGAATGACCTGAGACATACCTCCCTGGACTACATGAAAAGAGACATAGAGGAGCTCTCTGAGCATGTAGCCCAGGCTGGTATGACCCTGACCTTGAGTAGCATCTTACCCTCACCAAGAATGATGCCACAATATGAAGACAAGATGATCAATTTCAACAATTGGCTTAAGTATTGGTGTCATTCAAAGGGGATCCAATGCCTGTCAGCTTGGGATGATATGCACGACAAGCCACGATGCTTTGCTAGGGACGGCTTGCACCTGTCACCCCTGGGCTTTCAGATATTGGCAAAGGCTCTTGCTACCCCCATAGTGCCTTTTTTAGGCAAGGCTCAAAAGACAAACCCACCTCCATAGGTATCACAAGGGATAAGAAACTAAGAGTAATGCTACTCAATGCTAGAAGTCTAAACCTCAAGATGCACGCACTCGAAACTCTCCTTAGCATGGAGAACATCGATATCTGTGCAGTAACAGAAACCTGGTTCAGGACTCGCGAGAGCACCCCAGCACTACCAGGTTATACGTCATACCTTGCATTTTGGCACCAAAACCTGGACCGAACGACAAAAGGAGTGGAAGTATCGATATTCATCAAAGATACCCACACCTCTAGGTTGGTGGCAAAGCACGAAGCATCAGAGACTATCCATGTGCAACTAACAGTGGGTAAAACTGCCTTCCAGTTTATAGCCTGCTACAGACCACCTTCCCAAACCCAGGAACCCCACTCGGCCTTCCTGAGAACACTGGAAAATATGAAGGTCTCTCCAACACCATTATATTGGGCGACTTCAACTACCCAAACATAGATTGGGAGCATTACTCTAGCTCCAACACCCTTGCCCAAAGGTTCCTAGAATTCATAAACTCAAATGCTATGGAACAACTTGTTACCACTCCCACAAGAGGGGAAAACATACTGGACCTGATCATCACCAACATGGGGACTCTATGCTCCAGACCAGAAGTGTATCCCTCACTGGTAAGATCAGACCATAAACTGATCTCACTGGATATTCACATCCCGACCCCACCCCTGCCCAGAAAACCACAGTGAAAAACTTCTCTAAAGCAAATTTCACACTCCTCAAAACCGAGGTGGAATCCTTCAAAGCCCCCGGGCCTGTGGAAAATACGGCCCAGACCGCAGAATCCTTTATGAATGCATTCTATGAACACCTTCAGGAATGCATGGATCATGCAATCCCAAATAAAACCAAGACCCAATCCTCCAAAGGCAGACGACCTGTCTGGTGGACCCCAGCCATAAACAAACTATACAATAAAGGAGGAAGCTACTACATGATAGAGCAAAATCCCAAAAAGGGAAGGCATCTCTGATCAGTATTAGCAAAAATTAAGGGCACTCATAAAATCGTCAAAGGCCAGCTTCGAGAGAAAAATTGCACAGGACACTAAAGATAATCACAAGGCTTTCTTTAGTTATGTTAGGAACCTGGGTGGGCATTCCCAGATATGCTCAGAATTAGTCCAAAATGGCAAAAAATACACTGATCTCACAGACATTGCCAACATCCTAGCTGACAGGTTCAGCGCAAACTTCTCCCCCCCCTCCCCACCAAAAGGGCAAATATCTATCCCAGCAGAGTGCTGCCCCCCGACATCTCAGATGCTCAGGTGGGAGCTGCCCTCTCCAAAGCAAAAAACACAGCATCAATGGGACCAGACGGTGTCCCAGGCTGCGTCCTACATGAACTCCAAGAAGAGCTAAACCCAAACATAAAACTACTGTTCAATCTCAGCCTTACTACAGGATATGTACCTAAAGAGTGGCGTACAGCAACAGTGGTCCCTCTCCACAAAGGTGGTGCCTCAACGGACCCTGGAAACTATCGCCCCATAAGCCTGACTAGCTTGGTCTGCAAAGCTATGGAAAGGATCATCATGGACCTCATAAATAAAGATATTGGGGACCTACAGACACTGGATCCTACCCAGTTTGGCTTTGTTAAGGGCAGATCCTGCCTCTTAAACCTGGTTGACTTCTTTGAAACAGTCACCAAGGCCATTGACGAAGGGAAGGTGGTCCACACAGCCTATCTGGACCTCGCAAAAACCTTCGATACAATACCCCACTCAGGCATTATAGATAAGCTCACCAGCTTAAATATAAACCCCTATGTCACTAGATGGGTTGCAAACTGGCTCAAGGACAGAACCCACATGGTTAGAATTGCTGGAGCCATGTCAGACTCCAAACCAGTTACAAGTGGCGTCCCACAAGGCTCAGTCCTGGGACCTCTCTTGTTTGGTATATATTTCTCGGAGGTACAGGCCAACACGGAAGGACTGTGGCTGACCAAGTTCGCAGATGACTGCAAACTGGGCGCCATAATCGACTCTCCAGCCGACACAAGCATCCTCCAAAAGGGCCTCATAGAAACAGACAACTGGTGCCAGAGCCATGGCCTCAAGCTAAACGCCAAAAGTGTATAGTCATCCCCTTTGGTACAAACAAAGTGCCCACAAATTACCACATAGGTGGTAATCCATTAAGTACAGAAGAGGTCATTAGGGACCTGGGGACCCAAGTTGATAGCAATCTCTCATTTGACAACCACATGGCCAAAGTGGTTAGAAAAACATTTTATATAGCCCACCTAATCATGAAGGGATTCACATCTAGATTAGGGGAGGTCATCGTGCCTCTTTACTCATCCCTCATCAGGCCCATAATCGAGTACAATGCCCCTTTTGGGATGTACCTTACCAAACACCTGCAGCAACTGGAAAGACCCCAAAAGTACCTCACCAAGAGGATCAAAGGGCTCAAACAGATGCCATATGCTGCCCGGTTAAAGAAACTCCAGCTCTACTCAGTGGCATACCGCCTGCTCAGAGGTGACCTGTGCCTGACGTATAAGGCCATGCCCAACCCGGAATTAAGGGACATGCTGCACCTCAAAAAATCCAAATCCCATCGAGCTACACGCCGAGAGACTTGAACCTCAGCACTGAAATAAATAGGACATGCTGGAGGGACAGATTCATAACCCAGAGGCTCCCTTCACTATGGAATAAAATCCCAGTCCAGGTTAGGCAGAGTCCCTCATTGACTCTCTTCAAGAGGAATCTTGATGAGTGGAAGGGAGATCATAGGTTTACCCCGGGTATCACTTCTGTGTCACTGTTAGACAGAGGCACAGTATACTAACCTCGAAAAAGGGCATAGCAAAATTAATTTAAAATGGGTGGCGAAAGCCAAACATACTCTGGCTAGGCTTATAAATGCCCTAGGGCAGATAGCCTAGTATGAACCTATGATAGTAGCACTAAAGTTCTCTTCCCCTGAAGAACTGTGTTGCACAAGAAAGCTGGAAAAAGCCAAAAATTATTGGGGGGGGGGACAAAGGCCCAAAACCAGGAACACATTTTAAACATTGCTTGTATAATCTTAGAAATGTTGCTAGAATAAAATGTTTTGTGTTACCATGCCTTTCTTGAAAGATAGGAAGACTGAAGCTTAAATGGCTATCATTATTTAGTGAATTCAATTCTCACTGATTTGCCAGAAAACCACAAATTTTAAGAGGAACAGACCAAAAGTACATTCCAGACATTCTGTAAAATTTTGGACTTCCTTGAATCACTAGTGGTGGTGGTATGGGTGACACACACACACACACACACACACACACACACACACACACACACACACACAAACACACGTGCACACACACACACAAAGAGTGCATTAACCAACTGGGCTCCTTTTTGTGGAGGAACAAATGGGCTCGAATATGGGGGAGGGCTGGTGGACAACAGCAATTATGTGAAAAAGCACCTGGGAGAAAACAGATGCAACACAACTACCAAAGCAATCCAGATGATCGTGGATTATGAAGCAACTTGCACAGGGTATTCTATTTGCCTCCCATTTCACCTTTCAAGTTTTTACTGGTGCAAGGTTCTTTTAATATTCAGTACAATTCAGATCTTTTCTGTCACCAGAATTACAGAGACTAAGTCAGTTTATTAAACTTTCAAAATTACTCAGTGGTGCGAAATTATTTTTTTTTTTTGTATAAGGCTTCACTGCTGCACCATCAGAGTGTGCTTTTTAACTGTGTAGCAAACTGTAGGTTTATATCAACTGAGTTTTTAAAATTACTTCAACTGAAGCAGCTGCTGTTCTCAATTGCACCAACAAAAAGTAAATACATACATTTTTGCACTTCACTGTAGTATTTTTTTTATTTCATATACTACATGCATATTTTCGTTATATTGCTGCATCTGTATTTCTAGTGCCTGTTTTATCATGTCAATACAGAGGACTAAAAGGCAACACAAGCCAAAACTGCATCAGAAAACAAATACATAATAAGGTTAACGTGAAATTTAAAACAGTGGATTTAATTACCTAAATATCACAAAGAAATGGATTTATTAATCTAGAGGAAAGCTAAACCTTATGCAGAGGAATGAAAAAATACCAAACCATGCATAAAACATTTCAGTTTACTACTGCAGACCTTCTGAGTAGAAATATTTTGAGCCAACAACAAAACGTAAATATTTACAAAACAAGCCTAAGGTCCAAGCCTTGAAGAAATGGAAAACAAGCTACAAAAGCAAAAATGACTAATTTGCTTCTTTCAAGTATGACACCACGTTTCTGAAAAGAACACTACCAATAAGTGGCAATGGAGTTAAACCACAGGCAACAGTAACCTTGAGTAGTGAGGTCAAAAGATAATCGGAATCAAGTAAGCTGGTAACTTTTTAGTCAGTGTCGACAAGCAAGGTGTCAGAATAATGGAACAAAGTAGATCATTTGACCATTACTGTGCAAAATTCATCTGTGAAGATTACCCAACAGTTACATATGAAGGAGAGAATGCCCCATGTTTGCTTCTCATTGGAAACCTCTCTCTCTCTCATATATGGGCTACAGCGAACTATGAGCAAATATGAAGCCCACTCCAACATAAACACTGCCTCCTACTAACATAGGACAAACATACTTCCCATTTATGCCAAAATCCCACACTACTGCTACATTAAGGACACAAACAAGTGTACCCTTAACATAAACAGAACAAAATGGCTTAAACACACAGGCATACTCCATGTGCCAAGTAGAGAGTAACATTTATAAAGAACTCTCCATGCTAGGACGGGAATTTCCAAGGTAATTATAACTGCCGCAAAGGACAGGTAGAAAGCAGAAGGGGGGGGGCAGGTCTATCATACAAAAGCGCTACTGCAAATTTGATAGCAAGGCATACTCATCTAAGGAGCCTTGCCACTATGATCACGTAAATATTCAATAGCTATTTCAACATTCCACAATGAACATGCACAGTTAACAGTGGAACACTGAAATGGAAGCTTCCATGTAATCAGTCTTACCACTCACACACAGTTACTAATGTAGTACAAACAGTAGCTACAAAGATGTCCTGCAGGCTGCTAATGTTTGGCATCTACACTAGGCAGAACTCCAACTCTGACAATGACCATGGCTGCAGGTAGTACAAATAAACCCTCAGAGGATGACTAAAAGGGTGGACAAGAGCCTGGATGGAGTAACACATGGGTGATGCATTTTAGTGAAACATTAAAAAGTAAAACAAGTACTGTATAGCTTTTTTTACAAAGTTTTTCTTCTGTTTGATACAATATTATACTGACAACTCTGACACTTACTTAAGAGCTAAGAATTAAAGTGTTTTTATTTTTTTTTATTAATGTAATAAAGTTTGAATTTTAGTTAAAAAAAAAAAAAAAAAAAAAGGAAAATATATGGCCAATACTAGTTTTGTACTAAAATATGTCATTCAATATTTTTTGTTTTAAATGCAAGAAAAACACCATCACTTAGCCTCTGGTCCAAAGGAGTTTCTTTCTGGAACATGTGACTAGCAGCCAATCATCTAAGGGGTTCTATGGTAAAACAGGAATTGAATCATCACAGCCACTAGGAGGGTGGTTTCTAACTCTCTTCTAATTGTTGCAGATACTATGTGACTGCAAGACAGGTCTCTCCAATATGAAATAAGTGCTAACCTTAGTTCTCAAAGCACAATGTTAATCAAAGACTTATTACAAAACAGCACCTTTGATATAATAAAGGTGCAAGAAAAAAAGTAGACCTTATTACATGCATAAGTAAGTCTGCCGGATGCAACCATCAAAAGGGAAAGCCCACCTCCAAGTAAAAAACACCTTCTTTCTCACCAGTTCATACCCCAAACTAAGTACTCAGGACACTGTAATGTAGAGATCCTTAAAACTGCTGCATACACTACAAAAATGCCAAAACACAGAATAAGCACATTGCAAACATGCACTACTATATGGAAATGGACTCATCTGATGAGAACCAAAGGCCGCACGACATCATGCACGTTCGCTAAAACCACAGCTGTGAAGGTTTTTGAGATGCTCAGCTTTGCTTAACTGGTTTGCACGATGCTAAGCAATGTGGTGCTTTTTTGAATGTTTCTGAATGATGTGTAAGGTTGGGAAAACGGCCTATATTAAGGCCAACAGGTGGGAATTCTGCAACAGTTGCTGGAGTCTTTTTAACTGTCAGTATGCCAGATGGAGTCAATGAGGGTGAGTGCTTTCAGGTGCAGAGATGGGGTGTGCAAGAGTCCAGGGTTTTTGTTGGGATCCTGATATGCAATTATGAACCTAGGCTGGTGCAGGGCAATTACCGGGGCTCAGAATGTAAGGCTGAGGCCTGGGATAGGTCAACCAGGGAACTTACCAGTGCTACTAGTATCCCCCACACTGGTGAGCAATGTCATCACCACTATGACGACCTGAAGTGTAGAAAGTGGGGAACTTTGGACAACTGGGCCCAAGACACCAGGGCTTGGGAATACCCCAGACATATGTAAGTATTTCTTCAACTATTTTACTAAATGCAAAATCTGAATCAGTGCAAACTGGTATGCATAATGATGTGCTTCTCTCCCAACAGCTGCAGCTGACAGGGCTCACAACATGCAGCCCCATGTCGAGCGCCTGGCCAGGTTGTGTCATGAGTGTGTTAAGTACAGATATATTATGCTAACTTTAGTGCAATAAACAATAAACAGTAAAAACTGTACTGCAATATAGAATAAACAAAAACTCTAGTGCAATAAAGAATAAATACAAACTGTACTACAATAAATGGACAATTAGAACTATAGTGCAATAAATGAACAATAAAACTGTAGTGCAATAAACAATAAATACCAATAACAGTAAGCAAAAAGTGTAAAGCAGGACTGTGCTGTCATAACATAACTGCAGTAGAGCAGTATGTATTGCACATCTATGGTAAGGTTGCTGCAGTCAACTGTAATAACTGTAGAATGCAAAAGTAATTGCCTGAAAAATGTATTGCACAACTCACAGTGTAGTTCACGGCTGTCTCCAGGCCAATTTCAGTCACATAATGCAGGTATATGGGTGAGTTAGCCACTTTATGGGCAGATATCATGTTTAGACTTCACATATAATTACCACCAACAGCAATAAACTGTTAAGCAGGACTGTGATTTCCTAAGTCTGCCTTAATATTTGCAGTAGGGCTGTATTCATTTGCATGTCTGTTCTAATGTCACTGCAGTCAACTGTAAAACCTGATAAAAGCATTGCACAATTCATAGTATGGTTCAAGGCTGTCTCCACGACAATTTCAGTCACATAATTCTCTCTTTTCTTCACACTCCAAGAACAAAAGGGACATGGGTGAGGCAGCCCACTTTATAGCTAGATATCACATGTAGACTTCACAGATAATTAACACCAATACCAATAAAATGTTAAGAAGGATTGTGGTGTCCTAAGTAACTCTGTCTTAACATTTGCAGTAGGGCTGTATTCATTGCATGTCTGTTCTAAGTTAGTGCAGTCAACTGTTACATTATCTGCAGATGTTCTTTGCAGTCACAGCTTTTGGGTTCTACTCCCATGCTTGCCAACTAAGGCATGACGGCTGTCTAGTCTACTTAATGTACATAAACATACCACTCAACTGTCACAATTTTTTGTAATGTAATTACAACTACCTAATATGTCTGGTCCATGATTACCAGACAAATGATTACCTGCAATGCAATGTACTGGCAAATCCATTGGTAGTCATGTATGTGCGCATTATGTGAAACATTGCTATGTAGTTGTGTACCTGCATTTGTTAGTGCTTGGCTCATACTGGCTCTTGCTAACAGCTTGACAGGTATGTACATGCTACTAATATCTCAAGGTCTCTGTAAAACTTTCTTGAAAGGAGTCATACATATAAAACTGCCCTTCAAAGAGCTCATAGAACCTTGGAGTTTGAAGTTGATCCTACAAACGTTGATTCATCATCCCTTTGAGCCTGCTGCCACTTGTGATATAAAATCTTGTCTTGGAATACTTTATTCTTGGTAGCCATTACCTCGGTGAGAAGAATTTCAGAATTACAGGCCTTGAGCGTAAAACGTCCTTGCATAGTTTTCCACAAAGAGAAAGTATCTCTTCTGACTAACCCCTCTTTTCTACCCAAGGTTGTCCAATTTAAATATTAATCAATCCATTGACCTGCCAGTTTTCTTGCCAAATTTTTGTAATAAAGAGGAATATAGTTTTCATTTATTGGATGTACATAGACAATTACGTTTCCAGACAGGAATAAATCTTTCTGAAAATCTGACCAATTATTCCTGCCTTTTTCAGGATCCAAATTGGGAAAATCTGTTTCCAAAGTCACACTGGCAAAATGTCTGAGAGACTGCATCTCTTTTGTCTATCAACAGAACAAATTGCCTTTAACAACTAAAATCAGGGTGCATTCATAGGTTCATAGGTTAGTACTAGGCTAACTGCCCTTGTGAGCCTTTGTAAGCCTAGCCAATTATCCCTTGTGAGGCTCAAACCCTGCACCTTGTGTTTGTAAGGCAAACACCTTAACCATTACGCCACCCTCCCAACCCCAGATCAGTTTCTATTTTGGTGGTCTTTCATTCTATGGATGACATTTGCGCAGCAGCTACTTGGCCTACCCCCTCTTACCTTTATCACTCATTACAAATTGGATTTTGTCTCTGGGGGGGAGAGCATTCTTTGCCTTAGTGGTGCTCAGGAATATCCTTCCATAGGGCCTCCCAGGACATAAAGTAGCTAGAGACTCTGCCCCATCCATCATGAATGAATAAAGATTAACAACATCGGGTCACTTGTTTGCAAAAACTTAAATATCACCACATATCAGCAGAGGAGTTTTGCACTCCATCAGGTATGTAACCTTTTTGTTTACAACAGGATACAGATGTGTGAATATATTTATGGGGAATAGGGCTTACAGCATTAAGCCTTTCTTAGAACCTGATAATGACATGTCATTGACCTCCAAATTTATTACACCTACAGAGGACATTCAACACATCAAGGACGGAATGTTTTTGTCAATGTGGCACACTGATCTTGTGGGACTGTCCCTTTATAGTGGTTGTGATAGCACATTGCTATTTGTTTGGCACATTGTTTTGACATATTATAAGGGAGGCTGCCCCTAGGAGACACACTACAATAGATTGCAGTGTTGGGTATATGATCATACAGCAGAATTTGTCATGGAACACACAGGAATAGCTGGCTATCACTAGCATCTTAGTGGTATCCACATGCTTAGTATGTTTGCACACTGTGGAATATGGCATGTGTGATCAAGCAGTGGATACTACCAGCCATTCTGTTCTTGCTGTATCTCTACATAGTGTACTTCCACGTATATGATCCTGACATGTGTTTCCAAACATGTATCTAAGATGCCATGCACCTTTCATGGATGCAGATAATGATATTATAATGGAAGGCCTCCAGCAACACCATGAAC
Source organism: Protopterus annectens (assembly GCF_019279795.1). Lineage (NCBI taxonomy): Eukaryota > Metazoa > Chordata > Ceratodontiformes > Protopteridae > Protopterus > Protopterus annectens. The sequence continues at coordinate 382,650,237 of NC_056740.1, forward strand.
TCCTACTGTCCAGGGGAGGACAAAAGAGGTAACAGCGGGTAGCACTGTGGGCTGACCTTATCTGTGATGTGAATGCCACAGGTCAGAGCAAGACATATGAGCAGGTTTGACACTGCACAATGGACATGATCAATGCTGCAGACAGAAGAGCAGCAGATATAACCAGGGATCATGGCATCACCGATGGAGGGCCTGCAGTGGAACAACCACTCTCAGCCACTGAGGAATTCCTGGTATACCTAGGCACACACGACAGCTCCCAGGCATTTATCACACCATACAGCATGGATGTGGGTTCCACAGTTTTCATGGTACAGGAGCATGCAGGTAAGCTTAGTTTGATCACCACTGCAATACTGTAGCATTCAGCATGTCATGGGGTACATACTTTTATGTGGGTGTTAGTTCTTTATTCTTGAAGGGGGGGTTTAACTGCAGTTTGACTCTCATGTTCAGGTGTTGACCAATATAACAATTAACACAGTAGTTACTGTAAATGTGAGATATATGGATGTATTACCTTGTTGTGGTGCAACACGCAGTGGTGCTGACATTACCTCTCCCTTAACTTTTCATAGGTCTGTCAGGTATCAGACAAGGCTGTGGTCCTGCTCCTGGTAAGCATGACACTGTTTTGTGATAGATGTAAGTTTACATCAGTGTAATCCCTAAAGTGTCATCACAGGCCTGCTGCCTGGATTGTTGTACTGTTGACATGACTGCCAACAGCACACATTTTCTGACTATACACATGTTAGAGTCATACTATGCCTTATAGATGTGACCACACTGATAGATGTGATAGTACTGTCAGGACATTACAGACTGTCATATGCATCAACTGTGCAGTATTTTCACAAATGTCAACAGTGTACCTCATTGTTGCTGATGAGATTGCTGTGTAAATAGTTTTTGCTTACAAGTAACTACAGCGGTTTGTGGGAAAAGTAATGTCCTCTTGTCCTACTATATGATGTTGGGTTTTCAACAGGCCTGTAATAGTGACAACAGTGTATAGAGCTTTACATATATTGCAACATAGTACTGCAGAGCATAACAGTGCAAGTATTAATGTACTGTTTTTTTCCATTGTTACCACAGGTGACCGGGAGTTGGTCTCTGTCCCCTACATAACCTGTCAGTGTCTCTTCAGACTCTACGACGATGGTGGCGGCCACAGTGAGGCACTGGTGGGGGTTTCAGGGGCTGAATCATCCCAGAGGTTGACAACCCTCTTCTGCCCTCATTGTCACCGCACATAGTCAGTATGCCCACACATACTAAGTCCCTGGAGGCCACAGATATTGGACAGTTAGAGGGTGGGGACATTGAACAGGAAAGTGTGAAAAATATGACTCTTGTGAGTGTAGACACTGACCATACCCAGGGAGCTGGTGAGGTTCCACACAGGCAAATTGAGAGGGATGCTTGTAGGAGGCCTGCTGTCTGTCCACCAACTTTTGCAGGTGTCACATTACAAGTCACCCGGCGCATGTTTCGGGCCATTATGGAGGCACAGGCATATTCTGAAAGGAACTCTAGACAAATGCTCAGGGTGATGGATGCAGCACAGTCTGTCATCCGAGACTGCCTCCACAACATTGCTGACACCCTGGATTGCTTCACTAATGCACTGGAAAGAAGGTGGGCTGAGAAAGATCGCACACTATCCATCTTGGAACACACAGTGTGCTGCAGCGTGTGGTTGGAGTTGAGCATCAGACTTGTGGATGTAGGTCATCAACGCCATCTGCTGAAAGTCCATGCGGCTGTGCACAATCATGCTCCCATAGTGCCAGTACATCCAGCACTATGGAGGGAAGTGTGCTGTTCACACCAAGATGTGCCAGGCCAAAAGCTTGCAGTCCTGCGGGTTCCCATGGAGGACACAGTCCCAGCAGACAGCAGTCACCATCAGGTACTAGCACCACTTCTGACCTCGGGCATAGAGGTGCCACTGAAACTCCTGGCATTGCCAGTTCCCATGTTTCCAGCCGGAGACGGTGAACTGTCAGCTCTACCATGCACGTTTCAAAGCTGTCCAACTTACACACATGTAGGGCTAGCACTGAGCTTGACTGTGTACATGCTCGTGTGTGCGTGCACACACACACACACACACACACACACACACACACACACACACACACACACACACACACACAAACATGCACACACACATGCACACACACACACCACTATCAAATGCAGGTCACCTACTGACACACATGGCACATTTCCATGGTCCATCTTGTCTGCTTCACTTCCTGACTCACACACACACACACACACACACACACACACACACACACACACATGCTGTCAACCTTTTGGGTCAGCCTAGGCCTCCTGCACCCCCACAAAACACCCTGTGCAAGTGATGATGCCTGTGCCACATCCCTGTCATCCTCGTCATCGATACAGGGAAATGAAGCTGTGCGGCTGATGCATAGGGTGACTACATAAATTAAAATGTACTTGTGTAATGCAGTGTTGTTTTGCCACACCACTTGCTACTGACATATACTGTATGCTGACATTTGCAGTGAGTAAGCCACATAATTTTGTGTACCTTATGTTGTATGATGCAATACTTACACAATGAAAGGTGTGACATGGGCCTATTTATGTTTCTATTTTAGGATTCTTTTGGGGACACCTATGGATACACAGTGGCAATAAAGCCACAGATGTCACAGCACAGGATGGAATTTAAGCACAGAAGAAATACGTCTTCAGCAAGGTACAGCACTATAGGTGCATGGCTCCACAGGTTCAAACATATATAACAGACTAACAAGGACAATGGCATCATTCAGCATACTCCTACATCCCTAATCTGTGAAAAGGTCTGATACCCTTGAGAAGTGTCACCAGGGTTTTGGGAGCGAACCAGTCTACAAGCTGTGTTGATGGAGATGACCCATCTACAAACTTCCTGTGTCCAGTACAGACATTTGTCAGACACCAGTTATGACTATCTTGTTCTGCATCCTACTGTAACTTGAGCATTTTATTTATTTATTTATTTATTTCAGTTTGATAACCAGGGAAGTCCACTGGGCCATGAAGAGCCCATTTTCAGTGGTGGCCCGGGGAGAAAAGCTCCAGTGTACAGTTACAGAGAAACAGAATTTACAATCAATTGTGAGAATATGCAGTGTACAAAAATAATAGTGAGGTAACAAAGTAAGTTCCTAGAGAAAATAGCAGCATACAATACAGTAACATGGCAATTTTTGATAAAACATATCATACAATTATTAAATCATAAGATAATAGTGAGGTAACAATGTAAGTTCCTAGAGAAAATAGCATACAATACAATAACATAGCAACTTTTGATAAGACATATGATACAAGAAAAAAATCAGTTTTTTTTTTTTTTTTTAGCAAGTTAGTAGAAGTGGCAGTGAGAGAGGACAGGGCTGGTGGCTAGAGGGGAACATTAAGATGGGGAGTGGGGAATGCATACATGATGTGTGTCACAGCAGATGTGTGCTTCACATGCATGGGGGGCCTGTTACATATAGGGTGTACTGTCTGTGTTAGATACCTGTCTGTCCAGCATGTGCTATTTATACCACAGTGAAGATGTAGGTGTGTAGAACAGGTTAGACATGTGTTAGTCCTGTCATGGATACGCAGGAGGTACACAGTAGGATATGACACCTCCCTGTATGGCAGCCATACACATCCCCTCCAAAGCATTTAGAGGACAGACTACACATGTACGGTCTTGACACGGTCTCTATAGGGCATATTATCTACAATGTACATTGGTTTACCATGGATCCTGTGTGGCTGCTACAGTTGTAAGATATGCCCATGTACTGACATAGCAAGGGTGGCACTGCACCCAATGATAGGTGTGATGCGTGCCAAATTCAGTACAACAATGAAAGTCTGGGATTTACATACCATACCTTTCTGTATAGGTTGTACTAAATTGAATGCATCCTCACACCTTACCAACCAGTGAAAGTCAAAGGCTACATTGTTCTCTGCATCCATAAGTCCATGATTAATGGCTCAACTGTGTGCGGACACTATTATATTTTCCAGAGGTGGATGACTTCGCAAAGGATCGTATTGTGCAGTCGTTGGCATTTAGTATTTGTCAGTGGCAGACAACAACTGAATGTGTGTCTCAGGCCATCCTGGATAAAACGAAGTTATGTACTTACCATAACATTCCATGTGAGTTGTTCATCTCACCTTCATTCTTACAAATGGGTTAAGAGCCGATCCCTCAGCTCCAAGTCGGCCATTCTCACAAGCTCAAGGTTTTTGAGTAGCTCAAGGTCAAGTCCCTATACCATGATGCCCTCTGCCTCACCTCAGATCTAGTTTGCTGAACCCAACATATACAATATAAGAAAACATGAGCATTACTCCAGCTGGAGTAAGAAATCCTATACAAAGACCAACCAGACCCAAATCTCTTACTCGTTCATCAAGAAGCCTGGAGGGAATGTAAGAATTAAGGCGAGATGAACAACTCACATGGAACATTATGGTAAGTACATAACTTCTTTATGTGAAGTTGTTCAATCTCGCCGTTCATTCTTACAAATGGGTAATATCCCAAGCACCATTCATCCTGTGGCTCGTGGGATTATATTCCTGAGGACAGTGGAACCAAAGGAAGCCCTGTACCTGGATGCCTTATCTACTTTGTAATGCATAATGAAGGTATGTGGCTTTGACCAAGTGGCAGCTGTACATATCATGTCTAATGGCAGTCTGGCCATATAAACTGAAGAAGTAGAAACAGCTCTTGTGGAATGCACCTTCACGTTATGTTCTAACGGTTGATTCATGAAAGAATATGTGAATTTATACAATGTCAACCATTTGGAAAGAGTGACTTTTGACACAGGTTGCCCTTTCTTGGTATCTGAATGAGAGACAAAAAGAGTTGTTTTGATTTTCTAAATTGTTTTGTTCTATCCAAATAAAATCTGAGTTGTCTGTGGGCATCAAGTTTATGCAACATATATTATACTCCAACTTGTTAGAATGGTTACTGAAGAAAGTTGGGAGTTCAATAGTTTGATTTAGATTAGCCTCCGAACATACTTTTGGAAGGAAGGTTTTGGAAGGAAGGGTTAGTCTGGAGCGACACTGTCAGGGTGAAAAATCAAATATGGGGGTTTAATAGATAAAGCCTGAAGTTCGGACATTGTACGTGCTGATGTAATGGCCACCAAGAAGATGGTTTTCTAAGACAGGAATTTTAGTTGGCAGGAAGATGCAGGCTCAAATGGAGGAAGAATAACCCTAGATAGAACAAAATTTAGATTCCAGGAAGTGAAAGGTTGTCTAACTGGTGGTCTGAGATGTATGGTTCCTTTTAAGAAAGCTCTACATAAGCTGTGAGACATAAGATTAGAACCTTCTGATCAGAGGTGAAAATTTAAAATTGCAGCTAATTGAACATGTATGGTAGCAGCTGCAGCGCCTTCATTAAAAAGCATAATCAAGAACTCTAAAATGCTAGCAATTGGGGTAATGTATGGGTCAATATCATTTTGCAAAGCCCAGAAAGCAAACCGCTTCCATTTGCTGGCAAATAACTTTCTGGTTGAAGCTTTATGAGAGGATACAAGGATATGCTGCACCTCTGAGGAAAGACTGTGGTACCTGGCTATGTCGGAAATCGGAGCAGCCAAGCTGTCAATCTGAGGGAATGAAGGGAAGGATGAAGAGCCCCTGATGAATGTGTCAGCAGATCTGAAACTGGGTCCAGAATCCAAGGTTCCTCTAGTTGGTAGAGTCAAAGGAAGGGGAACCAAATCTGTCGAGGTCAATACGGGGCAATCAGAATTACAGTCGTCCCTAAGGCTTTGGCTTTCTGCAAAAATTTTGGAATCAGGGGAATGGGTAGGAATGCATACAGGAGTCCCAGGGGCCAAACGTGTACGAGAGAATCCCTTGGGATTTTCCCTGGTGGGGGATTCAGGGCAAAGTAGCTTCTGCATTTGGCACTCATGGGGGATGCAAACAGGTCACAGCAAGGCTGGCCCCATCTGTAGAAAATCATCTCCGCTACGTCGTCTTTGAGGGACCACTCATGCGGCATCAGAATAGCTCTGCTTAGTTTGTCCGCTATCACACTGGATTTCCCCGGGATGTGCACTGCTATCAGAAAACGCCTGGTAGATATCGCCCACTGCCAGACTCTTAAGGCTTCTCAACAAAGGGGATAAGACTTGGCTCCCCCTTGTTTGCTGATATACCAGACTACTGACATGTTGTCAGTCTGAACCGCAATCATTCCCAGAGGAAGAGAGTCTTGGAAGTACTGCAACACTAAAAGTACTGTTCTCATCTCCAGAACATTGATGTGCAATTGTGACTGTCTCTGACCAGGTGCCTTGGGCTGTTCTTCCCTGAAAAAGCCCCCCTCCCACCCTAGCAGAGAAGCATCCATGGTCACTGTGTCCAATGGTGGGGGAAGAACAAATGGATGACCTTCTGTTACATGGTGGCTGGTCAACCACCATTGAAGATCCTTTATGCATGAATCTGTAATCATTACCAAGAATGACATTGGAAGTTGTTGGTAAGACCACTGGGTGAAGAGTAACCATTGAAGTATTCTCATGTGCACACACCCTAGAGGAACTGCTGTGAGAGTTGCTGTCATAGTACCTAGTAGTTTCAAAACTTGAGAGGCTGGTACTTTTTTGTGTGTCAGAATGTCTGATGTCTGTTGTCAAAGTGTGACTATTCTTTCCAGTGGCAGTTTTACCATGGCAGTGGTGGTGTCTAAATCTGCTCCGATAAAGGAGATGCACTACAATGGTGACAATGCAGACTTGTCGAAATTTATAGTAATTCCTAACTGAGAACACAGATTTAGAGTGTGGTCCCTGGATTGAACAAGTTGATGCCTGAAGGTGGCGGTGAGTAGCCAGTCATCCAGGTACGGAAATGCATGGAATCCTAGATGCCTCAGGTGAGCCATAACCACTGCCATGCATTTAGTAAACACTCTGGGGGCTGTTGTGAGACCAAAGGGCAGTGCTCGGAACTGATAATGACTGGCTCCCAGACGGAAACGCAGGTGATCTCTGGATGGTCTGGCCATTTTGATATGTTAGTATGCATCCTTGAGATCTATACAGAACATTCAATCACCCATTCCTAGAAACAGAAAAATCGACTGAAGCATGACCATCCGGAACTTCTCCTTCTTTACAAAAGGGTTGAGCCTTCTGAGGTCCAAGATGGGTCTCCAGTCCCCTGTTTTCTTTGGAACAAAAAAGAATCTGGAGTAGGTTCTGGATCCTATCTGGTCCGCTGGGACTCACTGGATGACTCTCTTTTCCAGCAACCTCTGAGTCTCTATGGTTGCTTGATCCCTGAGACTGGGTGGAACGTCTGGGATTTTCTTTCGTACAGAAGGAGGTTCTTAGAATGGAATGACATATCCTCTGGTAATAATGCTTTGTACGCAAGAATCTTTTGTAATTTTTAGCCCAGGCATCTGGATACAAAGGTAAGCGACCCCCAACTGCCTCCAGAGTAGGACAGTTGGGCCTCCTTTCAGTAGCGCTGGTAGGGCTTGCCAAGGAACTGATCCTTGTCGCCTGGTTTTGCGGACCCCCTCTGCCATCTAGGCGGCATCTTCCATTATTGCTCCCTCCTCTGCCCCTGGAGGGGAGTTCACTACGTGTGTTCTGAAAGGCTCCTTGGGACTTGCAGAACCACATTTTTCCTCCCTTTTGCCCTTTGGGGTAAGGTCTAGTAGGGGGTGGAAAAACAGACTCCTACAGCAGATAGAGTATTTCCCTCTTGTTCACACTTAGTGAGGGTCTCTTTGACTTTAGGCCTGAAAAGTGATGAGCTATCAAATGGGGTATTAACGAAGGAAGACTTGAAGGCTTCTGCAAAGGAGCATAAATGCATCCAGGAATGTCTCCGAAGAGCTACTGCTGAACCCGCTGACCGACTCGTGCCATCAGCTGCATAGGAAATGAGACGCATGGATGAGTTAACTATAGAATTAAGGGTATTGAGCAGGGATGTCACCTTATCAGGAACGCCCTCAGCCATAATACACCGTAGAGTATCTCCAACCTCTTTAAGGAGATCTCTCTGAAGTCAGGTAAAATGTGTCAAACAGTTGAGCGATTGCATAGCAAAAGTCACTGAACTAAAAATGCGTTTCCCATACCTGTCCATAATCCTGGAATCTCTATTAGGAGGATGGACAGTAGAAAAGGTTTCTGACATCTCTTTCTTGGTGGCAGCCGCCACTACCACGGCATCAACCGACACTCCTTTGGTAAGAAACATTTTGTCCTGTGGCAATGTAATAAACTTGTTGGGCCACCAAGGGACAGGTTCCACAGTATCAGAATACTCCCATGCACTTTGAGCAACTAACTCCATTAGCTTATTGAAGGGTGGAGTCACCCAGGAGGTGGAAGGTTGAGACCCAAAGGTGTTCAGAAGCACCGACTCATCATCAGTAGGGCTAACGGACTGCCAGTCATCCCTCTATCTCAGGATTTCAAGGATATCATCAAAAGAAATATCTTCTGAGGGGGACCAAAGGGACCCTGCTAACTCCTCTCAGTCAGTGTCTGATGTGACAGACTCCTGTGCGGAGTCTAAATGCCTCCACTTGCAAAGCTTCTTCCTGGGAACCTTATCAGCAGGAGCGTCTGGTGAGGTCTCAGTAGAACATGGATCACCCAATGGGGCTACCTGAGGCTCTGGTTCTCAATGCTTTACAGGGACCTGTGATGCAGAGGTAGAAAGCGGCACTTTCGGGGATGAGGAAGTAGGCCCTGATGAAGTGGGTGTCTTAGAAGACATAACTCTCCTCATGGCATTGAAGACTCCACTGCTCCGATGCAAGGAAGCAGCCGGTTCCGAAGTAGATGGCAACCTCCCTGGTGAAGAAACAGTGGGCTCCAACCCAGAGGAAGGAGTCGAGCTCATCCATGCCAAAGCTCTGAGAGGAAGGGTTGGAACCGACCCATCAGTTCGACCCCCCCCCGGAGCCGAAAGGAGAGTGTTGGCTCCCAGACTCCTCGAATGGCATCACAGTAGTTTGAGTCGATGGAGCCAATGGCATTGGAATAGGCCTCGGCTACGAGGGTTCCACAATCATCAGTTCTACCTCCCCTGGCTCCAAAAGCCCTGCTCAGCTCGGAGGAAGAGCAGACATGGTAGGTAAGGTAGTCATCGGCTATGAAAACTGGTAGGGACGGAGCCGACAACAATTTGGCTAGTACTGGATTCTGGATGAGCCTCTGCACCACTTGGTCCACATCCACATCGGAGAGGCTCCTCGAAGAACGAGTGGAAGGGATGGATGAAGCCACTGACTGTAAAATAGGTGATTTCAAACTTTCAGAAACTGGCTCCAATACCGGGGACCGGCTCCGAAACACAAGCTTGGTGCTCAATTCCGAGGACTGTGGAACCGGCGACCACACCGTCTCAGCAAATTTTGGAGCAGAAGACTTCAGCTCTGAAGAAGCTTTCGAAGATTTGGACCCTTCGAAGATCTGGAAGTCTGGTAAGCCTTGTCAAGAGATTCCTGGAATTCAGGTTTTAACAAATCCCTGTCCACTAGCTTTCTCCTGCATTCCAACAAGACCCTGCTGCTGAAAGAATGACAAATGGAGCAATCCTCCTGAAGATGGACTGCTCCCAGACAGTACAAACAACTTACATGAAGATCAGTAATCGACATTATTTGTCCGCACTTGGGGCATTACTTGATCCCTGACTTTTACCTCTCTTTTTCTTTCTGATCAGCCATAATGCAATGAAGCAAACACTATAAATCAATGTGTGTGTTTGTGTGTGTGTATATAAAAAAAAAAAAAAATATATATATATATATATATATATATATATATATATATATATATATAAACTGCGTAGACCACAAACACCACACTCTAAGACAAACAGAAACAACGTCTACGCAGTTAAAGTATCTAGCTAGGAAAAAATAGCTAAAGCACTCAAACAGCTATAACAGCAATAATTATCAGAATCACCACTCTTAACAGGACAGGGAGAACTAAAACGTGGCCAATGAAAGGCCTAAGAGCAGCCGCTCTATAACGACAAATTTTAGTCAGAAAAAGACTGCACACACTGTCTAAATAATAAGCTATGGCTAACTTGCCAAGAATCACACTTCTGATAGAAAAAACTATAAGTAAATATCTATGATAAATTTCAAAATATGAAATACTGGCCCGAGCTCCACTCTCGACCTCCGATCTGCTACAGCAGCAAACTAGATCTCAGGTGAGGCAGAGAGTATCTTGGGATAGGGACTTGCCTCGAGCTACTCGAAAACCTCGAGCTTGTGAGAGCATCCGACTTGGAGCCGAGGAATCGGCTCCGAACCCATTTGTAAAAATAAACGGTGAGATTGAACAACTTCACATCTGTTGGTTCAGTGTGGGATTCAGTGACAGCTCCTAACATGCAATCACATGCTAATGCAGTCAGTCAGAGGCACTGACACTGGCTGTGACTGCAGAGAAGGGAATGGTTAGAAGGGGTATGCCATCAATGATGCCTGGGGAAATCCACTGGTGGCTGGCATCATTGTAGCATAGGTCTCCCAATGCTATTTTCCCAGATTATGACTGTCAACCACTTGCCTATCTACCAGCAGGCATAACACTCTGTAGATAACCTACACAGTTTCCAGCAAGGCCTGCTGGCCTAATACTGTCAAACACCTTGTTAGGCCATGGGAGGTAGAGTGAGTCATATTCCCTTCACCTATTGCATAGTGTAACACTCAATGGGATCCACCGGTTAGAGTCGGTAGGCATGATCTGGCCATGAGCAAAACAAACCATGTTTGGTACAGTGTCAGTAGGTATAGGACAGTGTTACTTGCTCATATCCATGCTAACTGCTTTCATGGCATTTCAAGTTACATAACTCAGAGATCTGAGGACATTGCCTGGCACTACATGCTAGTTGTCCTTTGTGCAACTAAGTATTGCAATCACTTCCAGCATATTCCAAGACGAGAGTCATCCAAGGTGTCTGTACAGAGCACAGACAATCAAGATAGGTAAGTGTAATATGTATACCCTGTGAAGGTAAATTGGAGGTTTAACACGGTATCCTGCTATTGGACATTACCCAAGTGGTGTGTACTGGAAGGACACAATTACCTTGTCAAGACTGTGTTAAGCATGGGAGTAAATGGAATTGCCAATGCCTGGCAACTACTAATGGTGGTCTTACCAACACCACTCTCACACAGGATACTATGCTCAGATACATTTTCTGTCATCACATGCAAAATGTTACTATGAAGCCCATGATGAGAAGCAGGACACAGCCTGTTTGTTCATACATATAGCTGTCCCACATCATGAAAAACTCTGTTGGCTTCACATACCCTTCTCCAGGTAGATGCCTTGATTAGCAACCTGGGCACTCAGGTGGCTTTTGCATGCATTATGCTTTCTGTTCCAGGGTTGGTGTACTGTCATTAGGGAAGTGACAAGATGTTGATTAGGAGCACTGCTGCAGCATCACAATATAATGTGCAATGTCCAGTCACACAGATGTCAAGTCTTGCTGAAACAATCAGCACAATGGTGGTGAGCCAGTTTAGGTGACAATTTCACAGCTAGTCAAGCATCCTGCCCTTCAACAGATTAATGGTGGGTATCTGCATGACATGGCTGTGAGGCCTACTGCAGCTAACTGGCCACCTTTGGCCCAGGTGTGTCCACCTGCCACATGTCCTGGGCATGTCATGCTGTTCAGTTATGTACTCAAAACAAAAGTTTGTGTTCCCACATCATGTCACAAAACAACCAGTGTGCTGTCTGGTTGCTTGACAGGCATGGCATGCTTGCAAGGCCAACGTAATGTCAGCAGTCCTCTATGCATGCACAGGCATCCATGTCTTCATTGCAAGATGTGCCAGAAACATTGTACATCAGACTATCAACCCCAAAGGTGTAGCAGCATGACCCTAACTTTGCAAGACCTGCTGATGAGATGTTGGGAGTGTCTACACCCTTCTACTCCTCTGATGCACAAACACAATATGTGACAGATGTGACTGTTTTTCCAACCTTGTTGCCATGGTGTCTCCAACAGCAGTCATTACAAAAGGCAATGAGCATTATGCCAACATTCACAGCTCACATCCTGCACCACTTACAACCACATCACACACACCTGCATGTCTGCAGCTCCTTACCACACACATTGCCAAAGAACAGTGACCTCAGAAAATCCTGCCTGTGGAGAGCACAGTACTCATAATACTGCATGCACCACTCTCTCTCACCAGTCAAACACCTGAGGCAAAACACAAAATCATACCTCTTAGTCATAGGTGATTACATCATAACACACACTGATGTTTGTGCCAAGTGACAACACATGGGAAAGATCACAGATAGCTGTCTGTGGGTTGACACAATAGGCCTTACCAAACATTGCTGCAAATCAAGGAATATCAGTTAATGTTGGCATCACGTGTGTACAACTAGGGACATCCGTCACCAGACGGTATGCATACATATGAATGAGCTTAGCCAGTCTGTCTCTCTTGCAGGTGTGCATACAGCTTTCAGATGCAGCTGACCCTCACCTAGAATGATGACTCCATACTCACAAAAACTGATGGAAGTCAATAATAGCCTTAGCATGTAATGTCAATGTAAAGGGATCTACTACATGTCTAACTGGGATGCCTTGCCCAAGAGACATCAATGCTGCACCAACGATGGTCTTCATTTCTCACTCCTGAGATAGGGAGTATCGTCCAAGGTTGCTGACACCCCCACAATGCATCTTAGATGCACTGTTGAGGGTAAAGTTGGCAATGAGAACATATTTATACAACTTCATGGTTATGCTGCTGCACACTGGGAATGGCAACACTGAACTCCACACTGTGGAAAGTGTCCCCACCCTGGAATATGCAAACGTGTGCAGTCAAGGACATCTGGTTCAAGGCTGTGGACAGCACCACAGCCATACCAGACTACACATCCATCCACATCTTCAGACCTCAAAATGATAGTCTGCAAGTTATGCAGGTAGTGCATACATACTCATTAGGGATTGATACACATGCAGATTTTGTGAAACACTGTGATTTCCCAGAGACACTGCATGTGCCATTCACTACTAGAAGGACACATAATCAAGCAATAGCCAGCTACAGGAGCAGCTCCACGAATCCAGACGTCCATTGTGCATATTTGTATGTACGTGTCTATCAAGATATATCATTACACCATGATTTGGAGTGGCATTAAGTGACCACCAACTGTGTTGCTTAGTCATGCTGCAGCTCACTTGCCCAAAGGTTAGTTCACATCCTTAACTACAATGCCCTGCAGCAGTGCCATGACATCCCTACAAGGGGAACCAACATACTACATAATGTGTTTACCAATATGGGTGACCACTGTAGCCCTCTCCATGTGAGGTCCTCCCTGATGGGATCTAACCACAGATCAGTCTCATTAAAACTACCAGTTGTAACCCCCCCCCCCCTTGCAGACAATACAGGCATAAATTTCAACAAAGCCATTTATTACCTCCTGTGGGATAGTTTACATAGCTTGACTGCACCTTCCTCCTCAGATGCGACAGGAAGTATGCAGAGCTCTACACCCCTGCATTATGTCAGCAGCATTACAACTGCAAGAACTCAGCTGTACCTAACAGGAGGAACACATGGCTCTTCATGGCACAGCACACCTGCCTGGTGGACAACTGCCATTATCAGGCTGTACAATAAGAGGTGGACATTGTTGTTTAACAGTTGGGGTGATGGTGCACCCCCACCCATGAAGCCACAGCCTCCTCAGCTAAAACAAACACACAGTGTTTTTGTGATGTTGTGTAGACATAGTAAATGACAAAACTAGCCACCCATACAAAGCAGAACCACAATGCACAGTGTAGTTACATGTGTAATCTCAAAGCACAGGCCCCGGCTGTCAGTGAACTAATACATAATAATGCCACATATAACAGGTCTGTACTCATAGCTAACCTGTAGTCCCTCAGGTTCTGTGTCAACTTCACTCCCCTGTCCCCACCACATGAGACACATGACATTCCTACAATTTGTCCCATAACTTCCATATCTACAGAGCAGGTTGTAAATGGCCTCTCTATGGAGGATACACAGCATCTATTTATTAGACATGCTAACATTCCAGGCTGCATCCTACATGGGATCTAAGAAGGATTACTAACACTATTGGGAACACCTTGCAATCATACTGAAATCACTGGTTGAACCCCAGCTGACTGGATAATGGCAGTTGTTATACCCTTGCAAAGAGGTGGCGCATCCACTGACCACCAAAACTACAGACCTCTTTGCCTGAGTATCCATATCTGTATGCCCATAGGGACAGTCATCCTTGAGCCATCAACACACACATATATGTGATCTACACACAGTTGACAGTTTGGATGTCTGATAGGGGGATCATGATTGTTAAATATGGTGGACATTTCTGAGGCAGTCATCAAGGACCTGGGTGAGGGGACATCAGGGAATATAACCGCTAGACTCAGCCAATCAGTCTGATTATATCCCCCACCGGGTATCATTTGCAAAGCACCCACTTAGGCATCCATGGCACTATCATTGTAAGGGTCACTAAGTGGTCCACTGATGGAACACATACTCAACATAGGGACACCCACCTCCAACAGCTCATCTGTAAGCAGCAGTGTTCAACAGGGCTCAGTCCAGGGTCCTCTACTATTTGGAATCCATTTAACCACGATACAAGCGAATACTGAATGTTTGTGACTAACAACATTACCTGCAAACTGCAAGCACTCAGAGTCTGAGTTATGTCAATATCCCACACGAGGGTATTGATGAACAAATGTCTGCTAACGTACTAATGGCAATAAACTCCATGCAAATATATACATATATATATATATATATATATATATATATATATATATATATATATATATATATATAGATAAATATATATATATATAGTATAATTTACATCACTAACACTTATGAACCTGGTAAGTAGCACATCAGTCACAACATGTGATGTACATACTCAGAACTGGGCATACAGACCTGGCCACACAGGTTTACACCTAATGTGCCTGAGATCACCATGTCTCCCGAGTGATATAATGGGAATCATATGACACAGCTGGGGACACAGTCACCTGTAACTGACATACTCATAACCTCCATGCACTCTTCTCTCAACTTGCCAATAGCTGAGTGCAATGGCCATTTGGTAATGTACCTTTCCAAGAAGTACTGGCAATTGCACACAACAGTATGATCCATCACAAGGGAACTTCACATCTTTAGTATGTGTTCAATGGGGATCTTCTGAAACGAGTGTCATTGTCGCCCATGGAATAGAGACTACTCAGAGGTGATCTCTGCCTTGCATAAGGAGGAATGTGTGACCCTGGTTGACTGTACATGCTGCATATCTGTAAGTGGCATAGCAGATGGATTAATCACTCTAGGGGCATTAACTTAGTATGTGACATTGGTAATACATGCTAGTGGGAGAGAGTTTTCTAGCAGACTTTAACACACATTTGAAACAGAACCTTGCCTAATGGCAAACAGAGCACCTTAGTACATGCTATCTGCATGACTGGTTGGATGACCATCATTTCACTACAGGGCTTCTGCCCGTGTCACTCTTGGATAGGGGCAATATGTGCTGATCACGTACATAAGGGTATAAAGTTGTCTGGGTTTGTGAGGGCTGTATGGCCATTATTCTAGTGAAGTTCAAATGTCTTATGGTTCCATACACTGACGTAAAATGCTCTAACAGCTACACACACAAACATGGCTACACTGAGGATAGCACCACTTCCAATTACTGCTTACAGGGTATGGCATGGTGCACACACACAGTGCAAGTTGGCTGTATATAGATTACAACACTTACCTATGTAATGGTACACACTACAGATCACAGTACTTAATGCACGCAACACACTCCATGTCTGCTAGTACAACTGGTTTAGGACATATGCTTGACATCAGCAAGCCTAGTTGTGGTCAGGCATCTGGAGGGCCACATCACCTGCTACAAATAAAATACTGCAAAACCCTACCTCTTTCTACGTTACTCAGGTGATCATATGTATGCCATATGGACACACACACACACACACACACACACACACACACACACACACACACACACACACACACCAAGTGGCCTAGAGTGAGATTAGAACCCCTACCTATCCAGTCTTATGCACTATAGATCAAACTACTTATTGCATGCGCCACAGCTTAAGTGTGATACTACAATGGCAGCTGGTAGTCTTAAAAGTACATGACAGAATTAGGCCTTGTAGAAGAGGGCAGTTTGGAAGCCAGCAGCAACTTACAGGGCCAAAAAGTGCATAACCATTGCAGTTTGATGGCCAATGAGGATTTCTCAGTTGTTTTACAATGGAATAGACACACACACACACACACACACACACACACACACACACACACACACACACACACACACCAAGTGGCCTGGAATGAGATTAGAACCCCTACCTATCTAGTCTTACACACTGTAGATCATAGTACTTATCGCACAAGCCATGGCTGATGTCTGTTTTACATGGGATTGCAGACAAACTATTTGTGGACTACACAAACTAGACTTGTGTTGAACAGCATCTGTGGCCTGCAGAGTGTTATTACTTCATACTGTTATCTGCATCTAGTATCCTAGCAGTGAGATAACTTATTATGCTAGCTATGTATCTACAGCTACCAGTATGGCCATATGTGGTTGTTTGCACTTGGATGGGCAAGCTTGTGGGCAGGAACAATGTGTCTTGTCAATGAGTGCATAGACAACATTATACATTACACCACCTACTCACCTGTTGCTGTCTATGTGGCGACATCCAGCAGACACAAGAGTATGTATGTAAGTGCATTATGTACTGTTCAGCCCTTACTTTGGATCCTTTGAGCAACATTATAGATGTGTGCTAGAGCAGATGTATTCATCATTATTAGGGTATGTAGAACAATACCGAAATCCACACACATCTATGTATATAACAGGGATGTATATACAAATATAGCTGTGTGTGTGTGTGTGTGTGTGTGTGTGTGTGTGTGTGTGTGTGTGTGTGTGTGTGTGTGTGTGTGTATGATATGTATATGTGTTATACAGATGAGACAGATGTGCTTATATATATATATATATATATATATATATATACACACACACACACACACACATATATGTATATGTAGGTATATATCTATTTGAAAATGCATAGAGATAGATATATATGTCAGAGAGACGGATCGTGGCAGATGGAGATGTACACATATATGTATGTATGTATGTATGTATAGACATATCTATACATAATAGGTCATTCTGATGAAGGGGCAACAGAACTATTCTCAGTTTTACTAAGTGTATGGGCATGCCCAGTGGGATTGTCAGTACTTATAAACAGACTCCAGCCCACACTCACCTGTACTGCAGTCTGGGATTTTGTGTATTACAGACAATGACATCTGTCCCTGTTTCTGCAGTACTGCACTTCACTCAAAATGTCCATGACATTCCCCGAGCTGTATGATGTAATTAATATGTGATAGGTGTTCATAATGTTACACCACACACAGACCGACAGTCTGTGAAGATGCTAACATAATAATGCCTCACATGCAAAATATGTGGATACTTCCATATTTGAACCATCAACACCATCACCCATGCTAACTTCCCTAGTCCACTGAGCCAGACACAGAGGACTCCATCACACAATCAACAGTACACATATGTACATTGTTATTCCTGCGTTAAGTGAGACATACAATGTGTGATCAATTTATATGTTACTGCCCTGAGATTGCCTGGACTGCTGATATACCATTGATGACTTACTGTTAAAGCAGTTATATGGGAAAACTGCTGTGTTGGGTGTTGGGAGAGCAACACCACATGTGCTGTTGGGATACAAAGTAGTCCAAATATCATGTGGCTCCACTGTTTAATATCTCCCTTGACTGATGTACTGAATATACCAAACATGCGGCCTAGTGAATATGAAGGACACATTCTAGTGGACTGTGTATCTGTAGTCCCATGTGGATGTTACTTCTGTCCAAATAGCCCACTATATTTCCTTGCATAAATGCAGCAGATCTTTACATACAATAACAAATTATAGTAATCCTTGCAAGTAGTGTGTAGGTTACTAACTTACCTTGCAAATGCAGCAGTTGACAGAATTGTGGTTCAGGGCTGACTCTGTCTGAAGCAAGCAATACACAGCCAATGTGTGGATAGGTACAGGTTGTGTGGGTTGTCTGGCATCAATTTTAATTTATGTATGTGAGCAGGAGTAAGGTTTCAGTCCCTAGGGCCCTAGGTTGTCAGTGAATGTGCTATGCATTGTCTATTAGCCAAGGCCAGGGTGTCCTGGACATGCCTATGTCTGCCTACAGGGACATCATCAGGGGGTTCCTCCTTCGAGTCCTCCAGTGACTATGGCTGTGTTTACCTACGCACTAGTAAAGGGCTGTGTATCCCTTCCCTTTGCTGATCCTGCTGCAGCTGGTTCTGCAGGATCAGATTGTGTAGCATAGCACATACTGTGAACATATGTGCACATGTGGCCAGAGAGTACTGCAGGGCTCCACCAGATATATCGGGGCACCAGACCCATGACTTCAGAAGCACAAACTGTATGATGTTCCTAGTTTATGCGTGTGCCTCATTATGGCATTCTTCCATGGGTGTGTGCATTTCTGATGGGTGTCATCATCCACTGTTCCAGCATGCCAGCATCCCCCAGTAAATGGCCGTGTGGGATGTCCCCCTAACAAACATCTGATACAGCTGTGATGCATGGCAGATATGGGAGTCGTGATAACTGCCAAGGCTGCCAGCACACATATTCATGATAATTCCCCTGGGCATTACACACAACTTGGCAGCTGATGGAGTGGTACCCCTTGCGGTTGACATAGATCCTACCCTCCTCACCAGATGGTGCCTTGATGTGTACATGAGTGCAATCTATGGCACCCAGTAATTCAGGGTAGTGTGCTACACAGTAGAACTGTTGTGGATTGCTGGCCCTCATCTTAGCAGTGAGAGGAAAAGAAATGTGCTCACTGGCATATGGTAGCATGGCATCCAAGAACTGGTGGAGTACCCAGGATGCTGATGCCTGTGAGACTTCCATCACGTCCCTAGTTTGTCTTTGGAAAGTACCTGTAGCTAATATCCTAAGGGCTACACATACCTTTGTTTCCACTGGGATGTGTTCCCCTCTGTTGGCTCTGGGTCTGAGTTGAGGGCGGCAAAGCTCAGTGAGTTCTTGTAGCATGCCCCTGTCCACCCTATAGTGCTCTACAATCTCCAGCTCCTGTAGCTCCTGGAAGGTTACCATGGGCTTGAACACTCTTCTCCCTCTCTGTCTAGGCCTACTATCAACAGCAGCAGTAGCATCGACTTCAGCACCTAGCACATACAGATGCAGCAGACCTGCAGCATCCCCTAGCATTATCTCAGTTAAAATTCCCAAGTCTGTACTCTAATGATCCAGAGTATTCGGGAAAAGTCAGAATGTAGGGTGTATGCATACTTTATAGAGCCCTGCAGTAGGTGCAGAATGTGTCATTGGCTAACTACAATGAATTCCACCTGCCTACAATACAATTAACATAATTTAATGGTCCTATTTTAGCTTAAACAAGGGTAAAAACTAATTGAATACATTTGGTTTTTAGACATGTTCAGCATGGTGATGCACCATGGAAACAAGCGTGGTGAAGGTAAACAGAGCTTAGAAGTTAGTGGACACCCCCCCCAAAAAAAAGACATGCTCAGCCAGGCAGAGTTCCATGCAAACACACGTACCTAAGATGAAATTAGCTTAGACGTCAGTGGAAACACCCCCCACTCGCTGTCAGCTACATCCTGCGTAAACAGCAACATGGGTCTAAGCCTACACAAAGGGGATATGCGGACACTATTACTCCTTTCTGCTAATTCATACCACATTTGCATAGGTATCCATGCTCACAGCCTGGAAACTACATGCATCATAGACCTACCACTTTAGCAACACCAATGCACCATTGTAGGGACTCCATGCAAGATCATGTAATACATTTCTGTTACATAATATTCATTTTTTCCCCATTTTTTTTCTCTAAAGCATGTTTGTGCACTTATTAAAAAAATTAAATTAACTTATTTCCTTTAATTTTTCTGACATACAGGATAACAGTTTTGCTCATGGGTATGTGGTATTACATTTTCAGGGGAATTCTGTCCCTATATCTACATTTTTACAATCCCTTTTTTCTGTCTACACTTGTACGTGGAATTTTTCTACGTACACTATGGACACTAACACAGGGACTGAATAGATGCCAATCTACTTGTTGGATCGCTGTACCTGCCTCATCCTATTTATGAGAGGATTCGTATGCCATACTAGTTTCTGTGATGGCAAGTGCGTGAGCGCCGCTCAGTAGCACTTATTGAATCTAAAAATGTTCTTGTCAGTGTAAGCAGCTCGGCACAATGCCTACATGGAAAAATGTGTAGGCTTTATTAAATTCCCCCAATATCTTTAGGGTGGATTTGTTTAAAGTAAAACAAATGGGATTTAGGAGGAGGACATCAGTTTGGTAGGGCATCAGCTGAAATGATGGAAGGAAGATTAGTAAACTAATTAAGGAAGTCTAAGGTGGAAAACTGAACTGATAGTGGGGTGAAGATTGGCCTCAGAATTAGCACTGGTAAGTCAAAGATCATGAACATACATGCCACTGACCAAATAATGGGAGTGATGATCAGACTTAAGTGGCTGGAGGAAGAAGAAAGATTTACCTACTTGAGTAGTGTGATCACCAAAGATGGAGAAGTAGAAGCAGATGTCAAGTGCCACATCAGGAATATAACAGCAGTCTTCTGGAGGATGAACAAGATCTGGTCTTTGCCATCCATCTCCCTGAAGATCAAGCTCCACCTGATTACCTCTATCATGATCCCTATGGCTATTTATGCCAGTAAAAACTGGAAGGTGTCAGCAAGTATCAACAAGAAGCTTGATGTCTTTTAGCAGAGGTGCCTACTCTGAATTCTCAGGATCCGATACTATGATCATATCACCAATGAGAGGTTCTACGAAGAAGTGGCTTGTACAAACTCCACACTATCTTTACTCTCAGAAGATTTGGACTGGCCAGCCACATTCTTCAAATGGAGAACCATCAGCTCCCGAAGATAGCAATGACACAGGTACTTCACAAAGCGAAACGAGGATGCCCGTGGAACACTTGGAGTGGAACATTTGTACAAGACCTGAAGGTGCTAAACATCAGTTGGGCAAAGCCAAGACCTCTGCCAAAGATTGGAAAGGTTAGAGAAGGCTCGTTGCCTGATATGTTATACAGCACGGGAGGATCTATGTCTAAGTAAGTGTCAGTGGATGCTTTATGGTCTGTAAGTAGATGGATGTCCTTCCAGAATTGTTTTGGTTAGATGAATACATGTTGTTGCTTACATATGAGGAGTTCTTTCTTTCTCCACATTGCTTGTTTGGACAGGTTGCAAGGTGTGGTAAACCTAAGCCTGAATTCTAGTGCTTGATGTAATTTCTAATCAAACTAGGCTTTGTCTCACAGTTTAGATAAGGCTATTAGTTTTTTAATTATCCAAAGTGTTTATTATGGTTGAACAGCCTTGATATTATGAGAAATAATTTTTGCTAAAGATGAAGGAGAGTTATAGTAATGCTTATAGAAGCCCAATCTGGATTCTATAAGATATGGATGCACAAATGATCGTCATAAATGAGCTAGTGTCTTTTAGGTTGCTGACATCAAATGCACTTTGGGATTAAGTGCAACTAGTTTGGGTCCGGGATGAGATTTTAAGCTAACACTGTTAATGTTGAAGGTGATACGACAGTAATTGCTAAAGAATGAAGGAGAGATAAAAATGCCTGAAACTTTGTAAGGATTTTTAGTAATAACATTGCATAGCAATTACTTCCATGATTGTAGGTTTCGTCATGTGAATTCATTAAAAAGTTGAATGAGGCCAAGGTCTGCAGTGATTAGACATTGGCTCTAGAACATTATGGCTGAACTCACCTAGTACATGCAGGTTTTGTTACTCCTGGGTAGAGGAACTCAAATTCTGGATAAGTAGATTGAATATGGAGAATGAGGGTGGTGAAAGAAGACTGGCTATAGCTACGTTTACATTATCATTTTCAGTTGTGAGGATTTTAATTAGGAGTCAACTGGAGCCAGAAATTAGAGTTGGCAAGGCTGGATCAACCCAGTAGGAAGTGAAGTCAATCAGTGAGCACATGCAGAATACAGAAGTAGAGTGGAGACAGAACTGAAATAAGCAAGCAGGTACAGAGTGTTGAAAAGAAAGTAGGTTAGCGATAGAAATGAAACAGATAAGCAGGGAGAGAGAGAGAGAGAGTGACTGGTAAAAACAAAGTTCTCAGTCAGAAAGCATGGCTAGCAGGCAGAAAAGTCCCCATTCCTGGATATTTCAGAAGTTAGAAAAATAAGTCGAACAGGAAAGAAAAAGTGGGTATGCTAACACATCTGTCCAAGACAATATTGAAGACTATGAAATACATTTTAACAAGATGGCTCCATGGGCTTCGCCCTCTAATGAACAGCTTTGTACTACGCTACTATTTGAAACTGGGCATTTCAAAAGCAAAACCCTTTACAAAAATCCAGCTTTTGGTAAAGGTTCAAGATGTGGTTCAGAAGTCCTTCTCCTGAAAAGATAACAAAATTCAAATCTTCAAGGGAAATTAACATTGCCTAGGTTAGTATATGACTGAGGGTTAGTATACAACTGAGGGGATCAGATTTGTGCAGTGACAGCAGTACTCCAGGTATTGTACCGGACAATACTGGCGGAGGTGGAGTTGAGTCACAGGACAAAGTTCTCAGTTTATTAGCCAGTTTATGTCACTGATCTCAACTTTGGACACAAGATTTGGCCAATAACTGAAAAGAATAGGTCATGTATAGAACTGGAAGTTATGAGATTCATCATACAGTAGCCATGTTCACAGCGAGAAGCTTGGCAATATGGAAAGAGAGAAACTATTTCATTTGAGAGTAGTAGCTGAGGTGGGTTGGGCCTTGTGACGATGCCCATTAGGGATCTGCCCACAAGAGGTGTATCAGGCAATGACAACTAGTAGGAGACCATGGAGCTGGCCTAGAATATGCTGTCTGGATTCTCTATCTCTTCAGACTGCCTCTAAATTTCCTAGGATCAGACAGGATGAGCTGGAAACTGTTACTGGAGGTAGGACCTACTACTGTAACCCTCACCAGCACAAGTGGTTTAGAAATGAATGAATATTCTTACTTCACTTGGCTGTACTCATATTAACAGATGGGGAAGACATTTAAGCCATTCTTCATGAGAGGTCCTGAGTTTTTGTTATGCTCAACTCCTTGTCCTACACTGTGGCTATCATGTGTGCAATGATGTCATCATGACTGTTTCCAAGGACAACTGGCCAGTTCATTCTCCACACCTATGGATGGGCTGGAGCTCCCCAATTTCCAGTGCAGCTTCTACCCTAGCCAGAATCCTTCTTTCACCTTTGTGATAGATAAGCCCCTGAAATCCACTCCCACAGGTTTCAGTGCCAATCGTCTTACAATGAAACAAGAGCAGAGAACACAAAAGCAGTAAATCCACCAGTGGCAAAAGTGCATACTGATGAGGCTCACACATTACTGCTTTAGGCTTTCTAAAGACTGCTACTTTCTTATCTCTAAGCAGCTTGAGCTCAGTGCATCTAACAAATTAACCAAAACTGTACCTGGTCTGCATGGCCATCGTTAATAAAAATCAAAACGCTGTAATATTAGATGGCGAATCTGGATTCCACACTAAAAACAGCTATGCAGGCACATTGTTTACAGCTATTTAGGAGCAGATTGGCTTTCCAATATATTTTTCCAGCATCCAAAAATGCTTTTAACTCACTGAAGCCTAATGACACCAGCAAGTGTCTAATAATTCATATTTGCATTAATAATTTCAAAACCACAATGCACACAAATTATTGAAAGATTTAATCTTAAAGGTTTCCATGAGGGACAAAACTGCACTAATATGTGGTCTCTGTCTAGTGCTGATAAAACAGATAAATAGAAGTTATGTTCTTACCATAACGTTCCATGTTAGTTGTCTTCTTCTCGCCTTCTTCTTGCTGGATGGGTTCGGAGCCGACCTCGGCTCCGACTCGGCCACTCTAAAAGCTCGAGAGTTGGTTCCACCGGCTCGAGGCTCACCTTATATCCCACAATGCTAGGCGAGAGTTACCTCAGATCTCGTTTGTAAGCTAACCCCAGCTTATAAAAGTAAAAGAATAACTCTAAACAGAGTCCACCTCTAACAACAGGAAGAAAGAAGGGTGACCTACATCCTGAACCGGGAAATATGCACAATAGCATATGCCTAAGAAAGAGGTGGTAGAAAGAGAGGTCACAATCACAACTCCTCTAGGTCGGTCCAGGCGCCGGGGATGGAGGGTGGGACGCCAAGAAGAAGGCGAGAAGAAGACAACTAACATGGAGCGTTATGGTAAGAACATAACTTCTATATGTTAAGTTGTCTATCTCGCCTTCATTCTTGCTGGATGGGACCGCGTCCCTAGCACCTTGTCCCGGGTGGCCTAACGGAACAGACTCCTGAGAACAGTGGAACCAAAATTAGCTCTATGCCTAGAAGCTAAATCCAACTTATAATGAGAAATAAAAGTGTGAGGAGTAGCCCAAGTAGCCGCTGCACAAATGGTGTCAATAGGCAGTCTGTCTTGGAAGGCTAAAGAAGTAGCCAAAGCTCTGGTGGAATGGGCTTTAGGTTTATTAGGCAGTTTGTGGTGTCTAATTTCATATACAAGGGAAATCAAAGATGTTAGCCATCTGGATAATGATACCTTTGAAACTGAAAGTCCCTTTCTGCTTTCCGCATAGGAGACAAACAGCTGATCAGATTTTCTGAATTATTTTGTTCTATCCAAGTAGTACCTCAATTGACGATGAACATCCAGGCAGTGTAATTTTTGTTCAGACCTATTGGAATATTCTGGAAAAAAGACAGGGAGGTCAATGCTTTGGTTTAGATTTGACGTCGAGACCACCTTAGGCAAACAGGACGGGTTAGTTCGTAAGGATACTCTGTCCTTATGAAACAATAGATAAGGAGGTCGACAGCTGAGTGCTTGAAGCTCTGAAACTCTTCTAGCTGAAGTAATAGCTACCAGAAAAAGAGTCTTCCATGATAGCAATTTTAAAGAACAGGAGACTGCAGGTTCGAAAGGGAGAATCAAAGAAGCAAGTACTAAATTTAGGTCCCAAGGAGAAGGAGGATTTCTTATAGGAGGTCTGAGAAGAAAAACTCCTTTCAAAAAGGCTTTGCAAAGCTTGTGGGACATTAAGGTAGATTCAGAAATACCCACATGAAAGTTAGAAATAGCTGCCAATTGAACTTTAAGAGTGAGGGAGATGAACCTGCATGAAAGAGTTCAGCTAGAAAATCAAGGACTAATTGGATGGAAGCAGTGAAAGGATCTATGTCCTTTCTTTGAGCCCAATATGTGAAGCGTTTCCACTTACTCAAATAAATCTTCGAGTGGAAGATTTATGGGAAGCTATCAAAATATCTCGAACAGAGTGAGATAATTGAGGAAGCCTGGCTAAGGTTGGAACTGGAGGAACCAAGCAGTGAGGTTCAGAGAGGGAGGGAGCGATGAAACTGACCCGACTGATGGATCAAAAGATCTGGAACTAGGTCCAGATTCCACGGTCAGCTCAAAAGAAATTGATGTAGAAAGAGGAACCATACCTGTCGAGGCCAGTAAGGAGCAATGAGGATCAATGAGGCCTTCTGAGCGATAGCTTTCTGTATCACTTGAGAGATTAGTGGGAAGGAGGAAATGCATACAGAAGTCCCGGGGCCAAACTTGGACTAGGCGCTCTGCTGGGTTGGCCTGGTAAAGGGAATAGAGTGAAATATTCTCTGCACTTGCTGTTTTGGGGAGTAGCAAAAGATCGCAGCAAGGCTGACCCCACTTGAGAAAATTTCTCTCACCACAGAGTCTTTCAGAGACCACTCGTGAGGCATGAGGATTGCTCTGCTCAACTTGTCCGCAATTTGATTGGACTTCCGAGGATGTGCGTTGCTATCAGAAACCGCTAAGAAGAAATCGCCCATTGCCACAGTCTGAGTGCTTCTCGACACAGGGGTATGACCTGGTTCCGCCTTGTTTGTTGATGTACCACACTACAGACATATTGTCTGTCTGGATTGCAATCGTTCCCAAGGGAAGAGAGTCTTGAAGGGCTTGCAACGCTAAAAGCACTGCTCTCATCTCAGAACATTTATGCAAGTGGCATTCGTTTGGTTGCCATGCCTGGACCGTCCTGCTGATAATGCCCCCACCCGATCAGGAGGCATCCATTGTCAGAGTAGCAACCGGAGGGGGTGGAACAAAGGGTCTTCCCAACAAGAGCTGGGGAAGACATCCACCACATGAGATGATTTTTGCACTTGCGTGATCATAATGGTGTGAGACATTGGAAGTTCCTGGTATGACCATTGAGTAAAGAGCATCCATTGAAGGATCCGCATATGGAATCTGGCTAATGGAAGCAGGGTATGGCCGCCGCCATAATTCCCAACACTTTCAGAACTAATCTGGCTTTGATTCTGTTGTTGTTGAAAAGGAGTGAGACCAGTTTGTGAATGTCTGTTATTCTCTGATGTGTTAGTCTCGCAGACATGTCTACTGTGTCTAGATTTGCCTATGAAAGTAATAATGCGACAAAGGCGACAAAACAGACTTTTCGCAATTCTATTGAAATGCCTAACTTTTGACAAATGCGAAAAGTGTAATTCCTGGCCATCAGAAGGAGATGCTTGGTGGGAGCTGTGAGGCCAGTCGTCCAAATATGGAAACACCTGGAATCCTTGTCGTCTCAGGTGAGAAGCTACCACTGCCATGCATTTGGTAAACACCGGGGGCAGTGGTGAGACCAAGGGCAGGGCCCTGAACTGAAAATGACTGGTTCCCAGCCTGAAGCGGAGGAATCTTCTGGAGCCGTCTGTTCATTTTATGTGACAGTGCGCATCCTGAAGGTCTATAGAGCACATCCAGTTTCCTTTGCCCAAAAGGGGAAGGATGGATTGCAGCGTGACCATCCGAAATCTTGTTTCTTGACTGATCTGTTCAAGATACTGAGATCCAAAATTGGTCTCCAGTCCCTGTTTTCTTTGGAACTAAAAGAACCGCTCAACAAAATGTTTGCATGTTTAGGTGCACTTATTAAAAAAATTAAAATTAACTTATTTCCTTTAATTTTTCTTGACATACAGGATAACAGTTTTGCTCATGGGTATGTAGGTATTACATTTTCAGGGAATTCTGTCCCTATATCTACATTTTGGCTAAATCCTTCTTTTTCTATTCTACACTTGTAATGTGGAATTTTCTACGTACACTCATGGACACTCAACACAGGGACTCGAATAGATGCCAATCTACTTGTTGGATCGCTGTACCTGCCTCATCCTATTTATGAGAGGATTCAGTAATGCCATACTAGTTTCTGTGATATTTACTATGGCGAAGTGTTGGCTAGCCAGCTCAGCACTTATTGAATCTAAAAATGTTCTTGTCAAAGGTGTAAGGCAGCTCGCACAATGCCTACATGGAAAAAATGTGTAGGCTTTATTAAATTCCCCCAATATCTCTTTAGGGTGGATTTGTTTAAAGTAAAACAAATGGGATTTAGGAGGAGGACGCTTATCAGTTTGGTAGGGCATCAGCTGAAATGATGGAAGGAAGATTAGTAAACTAATTAAGGAAGTCTAAGGTGGAAAACTTAGAACTGTCGATAGTGGGGTGAAAGATTGGCCTCAGAATTAGCACTGGTAAGTCAAAGATCATGAACATACATGCCACTGACCAAATAATGGGAGTGATGACTGCACTCTAAGTGGCTGGAGGAAGAAGAAAGATTTTACCTACTTGAGTAGTGTATGATCACCAAAGATGGAGAAGTAAGAAGCAGATGTCAAGTGCCACATCAGGAATATAACAGCAGTCTTCTGGAGGATGAACAAGATCTTTTGGTCTTTGCCACTATTATCCAGCATCTCCCTTGAAGATCTCAAGCTCCACCACCTTGATTACTTCTATCTAAACTGATCCCTATGGCTATTTATGCCAGTAAAACTGGAAGGTGTCAGCAAGTATCGAAACAAGAAGCTTGATGTCTTTTAGCAGAGGTGCCTACTCTTGAATTCTCAGGATCCGGGATACTATGATCATAATATCACCAATGAGAGAGGTTCTACTTAAGAAATTGTGGCTGGTACAGAAAACCCACACTATCTTTACTCAGAAGATTTGACTGGCCAGCCACATTCTTTCAAATGGAGAACCATCAGCTCCGGAAGATAGCAATGACACAGGTACTTCACAAAAGCTTGGGAACGAGGGATGCCCGTGGAACACTTGGCAGGGAACATTTGTAACAAGACCTGAAGGTGCTAAACATCAGTTGGGCAAAGCCAAGATTTACTCTGCCAAAGATTGAAAGGTTAGAGAAGGCTCGTTGCCTGATGATATATGTTATACAGCACGGAGGATCAACAGCATATGTCTGGCGTAAGTGTCAGTGGATGCTTTATGGCTCTGTAAGTAGATGGATGTCCTTCCAGAATTGTTTTGGTTAGATAAATACATGTTGTTGCTACATATGAGGAGTTCTTTCTTTCTCCACATTGCTTGTTTGGACAGGTTGCAAGGTGTGGTAAACCTAAGCCTGAATTCTAGTTGAAAGCTTGATGTAATTTCAATCAAACTAGGCTTCTTTGTCTCACAGTTTAGATAAGGCTATTAGTTTCTTTTTTAATTATCCAAAGTGTTTGTGGCTTATGGTTGAACAGCCTTGATATTATGAGAAATAATTTTTGCTAAAGATGAAGGAGAGTTATAGTAATGCTTATAGAAGCTTCCAATCTGATTCTACCAAGGAAGATATGGATGCACAAATGATCACAAATGAGCTAGTGTCTTTAGGTTGCTAAGTTGACATCAAATGCACTTTGGGATTAAGTGCAACTAGTTTGGGTCCGGGATGAGATTTTTAAGCTAACACTGTTAATGTTGAAGGTGATACTAATGACAGTAATTGCTAAAGAATGAAGGAGAGATAAAAAGTACTTGCCTGAAACTTTGTAGGATTTTAGTAATAACATTGCATATGCAATTACTTCCATGATTGTAGGTTTCTGGCCATGTGAATTCATTAAAAGTTGAATGAGGCCAAGGTCTGCAGTGATTAGACATTGGCTCTAGAACATTATACCGGCTGAACTCACCTAGTACATGCAGGTTTTGTTACTCCTGGGTAGAGGAACTCAAATTCTGGATAAGTAGATTGAATATGGAGAATGAGGGTGGTGAAAGAAGACTGGCTAATAGCTACGTTTACATTATCATTTTCAGTTGTGAGAGGGATTTTAATTAGGAGTCAACTGAGCCAGAAATTAGAGTTGTGCAAGGCTAGGGATCAACCCAGTAGGGAAGTGAAGCCAATCAGTGAGCACATGCAGACATACAGAAGTAGGAGTGGAGACAGAACTGAAATAAGCAAGCAGGTACAGAGTGAAAGAAGAAAGTAGGTTAGCTACTAGGAAATGAAACAGATACAGGAGAGAGAGAGAGAGTGACTGGTAAGAAACAAAGTTCTCAGTCAGAAAGCATGGCTAGCAGGCAGAAAAGTCCCCATTCCTGATATTTCCAGAAGTTAGAAAATAAGCTCTAACAGGAAAGAAAAAGGGGTATGCTAACACATCTGTCCAAGACAATATTGAAGACTATGAAATACATTTTAACAAGATGGCTCCATGAAAAGGCTTCAGCCCTCCTAATGAACAGCTTTGTACTCACGCTTCACTATTTGAAACTGGGCATTTCAAGAAGCAAAACCCTTTCTACAAAAATCCAGCTTTTGGTAAAGGTTCAAGATGTGGTTCAGAAGTCCTTCTCCTGAAAAGATAACAAAATTCAAATCTTCAAGGGAAATTAAGCTTGCCTAGGTTAGTATATGACTGAGGGTTAGTATACAACTGAGGGGATCAGATTTGTGCAGTGACAGCAGTACTCCAGGTATTGTACCGGACAATACTGGCGGAGGTGGAGTTGAGTCACAGGACAAAGTTCTCAGTTTATTAGTCAGTTTATGTCACTGATCTCAACTTTGGACATAAGATTTGGCCAATAACTGAAAAGAATAGGTCATGTATAGAACTGGAAGTTATGAGATTCATCATACAGTAGCCATGTTCACAGCTTGAGAAGCTTGGGTGGTCAATATGGAAAGAGAGAAACTATTTCATTTGAGAGTAGTAGCTGAGGTGGGTTGGGCCTTGTGACCTTGTGATGCCCATTAGGGATCTGCCCACAAGAGGTGTATCAGGCAATGACAACTAGTAGGAGACCATGGAGCTGGCCTAGAATATGCTGTCTGGATTCTCTATCTCTTCAGACTGCCTCTAAATTTCCTAGGATCAGACAGGATGAGCTGGAAACTGTTACTGGAGGTAGGACCTACTACTGTAACCCTCACCGAAGAGAGAGAGAGCACAAGTGGTTTAGAAATGAATGAATATTCTTACTCCACTTGGCTGTACTCATATTAACAGATGGGGAAGACATTTAAGCCATTCTTCATGAGAGGTCCTGAGTTTTTGTTATGCTCAACTCCTTGTCCTACACTGTGGCTATCATGTGTGCAATGATGTCATCATGACTGTTTCCAAGGACAACTGGCCAGTTCATTCTCCACACCTATGGATGGGCTGGAGCTCCCCAATTTCCAGTGCGGCTTCTACCCTAGCCAGAATCCTTCTTTCACCTTTGTGATAGATAAGCCACTGAAATCCACTCCCACAGGTTTCAGTGCCAATCGTCTTACAATGAAACAAGAGCAGAGAACACAAAAGCAGTAAATCCACCAGTGGCAAAAGTGCATACTGATGAGGCTCACACATTACTGCTTTAGGCTTTCTAAAGACTGCTACTTTCTTATCTCTAAGCAGCTTGAGCTCAGTGCATCTAACAAATTAACCAAAACTGTACCTGGTCTGCATGGCCATCATTAATAAAAATCAAAACGCTGTAATATTAGATGGCGAATCTGGATTCCACACTAAAAACAGCTATGCAGCCACATTGTTTACAGCTATTTAGGAGCAGATTGGCTTTCCAATATATTTTTCCAGCATCCAAAAATGCTTTTAACTCACTGAAGCCTAATGACACCAGCAAGTGTCTAATAATTCATATTTGCATTAATAATTCCAAAACCACAATGCACACAAATTATTGAAAGATTTAATCTTAAAGGTTTCCATGACAGACAAAACTGCACTAATATGTGGTCTCTGTCTAGTGCTGATAAAACAGATAACTGTTGTTCATACAAGGTTTATTTTTAGTGTCATAAATTATCTCTAAATATCTCAACAACCAAGTGAAACAGATAAAACAATTTAGCCTCATATAAAACTTTTTTTGTTGGATGGACAAAATGCTGCTGATAGTATGTGTGTAACTTGAGTGGATGCTGAGATACATTTATAATATTTTATAAATTGTAACAGTTATTGTGTTTACTGTGACTTAGAAGACTCAGTTTAACATCTCCAACCTGATGAGTACTACTACAATAAAAATAGTTTATGCTGAACAGTTTGCTGTTTACACTTCTTTAGAATCCCTATGGTTCAGGTGATATGAACACCTGTTTGAAGTGTGGGGATATAATTTGATGCTATCAAAAAGCTTAGGCTCCACCCATTGGAAGTTAAAGGGCAAAGTTCAAGACCTCCAATTGGAGGGAATGAATTAAGAAAGTACACCAGAAAAATCCAAGCTATTACTCTGAAATTAATTTAAATTCATAAACAGCACTTCTAAAATTTCAATATTCCAAATTCTGAACTGGATTCAGTAATCATACAATTATCATTTGAATACAGGCTCTACTTTAGACAAACGGGATATACTGCTTCAAGTTATAGAAAGTACAGTTGTGTAAGTAAACTTGCTTTAACAGTAGATGTTTGACTGATCTCACTGCTGCAATAGCCTTAGCTAAATGGGTTATATCACAGAACAGCCTGCCAGCTCCCAAAGCTTTAGGGCATCTTCACTGCAGTCAAAAGCTTGAGGTGAGCTACCCAAAAACACAGGCTTGAGTGCCCGGGTCTTCAGAGTTTTCACACCAACTGAAAGAGGGAGGCAGAGTCCTGACAGGAGATTGCTAGGAATAAAAATGTATACACATATACCTATATACACATCCTGGCATAATCAAAAAACAAAAAAAGGGAATGGATACAGGGCATGCTTACTGCAGCAGTGATCATTTGAACATCTACTCTTATGGTAAGTTCACTTATACAACTGTACTATGTTTATCATCTTGATCATTGCTGCAGTAGCCTTGCCTATACAGGTAGATTACCTTAGTTTACAACATTTGGTTAAGGTGAAGAGGATGGGTACAGCAGCCCATGGAGAATGGTTCTTGCAAAGTGTGATCTAAACCTAAAAAAAGGAATCAAACTTGCAGTGCTAGCTTGTAGTGCTTTGTAAAAGTATGTACAGAGGGCCAAGTTGCTGCTTCCATAATACTTTTATAATCCAACCATTTCCAAATAGGCACAGAATCAGCCAAGGCCCTGGTACAGTGGGCCTTAACTCTGTCTGGATTAGTTTGCTATGGTTATACATAACAAGGGTAACCATTTCAAAATATGTCTGTTCTGACACAGGTTATCCCTCTTCTTACCTTCATAAGAAATGAACAACTGACCAGAAGATCTGAAAGATTTAGTTCTGTCAAGATATTACCCGGGTTGTTTGTGGACATCCAAGATATGGAGTATCTTTACTCCCACAATTTTAGGTTCAGGAAAGAAAATGGGGAGATGGACAGTTTGGTTTAAAGTAAACTTAGATACTACTTTAGACATAAAAGGATTAGTTCTCAAAGAAACCTTGTTCCTATGGAAAATGAAATAGGTTGACTCACTATTAACAGCTTGCAACTTGGACACCCTTCTTGCAGAGGTCATAACAATCAGTAAAACTGTCTTCCATGTTAAGAAAATTAAGTCAGCCAGATTAGCTAGTTCTAATGGAGCAAGTATTAGTTTCTCTTACACAAAATTAAGCTCCCAAAGAAAGGGTCACTGGTTTTCTTGGAGGTCTCTTATGCAAACCCCTTTCAAGAACATTTGACAGGACACTGCATTTAAAGAGGAGGGTCCGTGGGCAGATTTGCTGAAATGGCCAATAAATTAACCTTAATAGAGGAATACAAAAGGCCATAGTATAGTAACTCGCATAAATATTATAGAGCCAGAGAAAAAAATTTAAGATGAATGGGTGCTGGTTATGTTGTAGACACAACTAAAAACCTTTTCCATTTGCTAATGTAGGATTTTCTAGTAGCAGGCTTATTTGTCCCCATTAGTACCTGCTGCACATCCTCAGTAAACAGGCGCATTAAAGCAGGAATTAAGATCCTAACATCCAGGCAATCAACTGAAGTTGGCTGATGTTTGGGTGCATCGAACACCCTAGTTCTTGTGTGAGCAAATCCAGTCTTTGAGGAAGCTTGTGGCAACTGCCCCTATCCATTTCCAAAAGAAAAGAGAACCATGACTGCCTTGGCCACAAGGGAGTTACCACAATGATATTGGGGGATTCCTTCTGAATCTTCAGAAGTACTCTAGATATTAGTGGAAAGAGTGGAAGAGCATACAGGAATATTCCTGTCCAATGAAAATAAAAGGTATCTGTCTTCCAGGCCTTCTTGCATGGAATCCTGGAACAGATGATCAGACATGAGGCAAAAAGGCCTACTTGAAGAATTCCCCACAGATGGATCAAATCTTGGAAGATCCCCTGATCTAGTTTTCATTGATAAGAGCCTACCCAGGTCCCACTCAGCTTGTCTGCCATACAGTTTTGACCAAATTTAGGATATCTGTAGAGTGAAACTGTGCTGTGAAGCTATATCCCAAGCTAACAGGGCAAGTCTGCAAAGGGGGTATGACCAAGTTCCCCTTTGCTTGTTGATGTACCACATGACTGTGATATTGTCTGTAACCACTTGAAGAGGGCCCAGGGTTCAGAGATTTGAGAGCCTTGATTGGGGCAAACATCTCCATGACATTTATGTGTTTGTATCTGTCCTTGGTGTTCCATACACTCTGCACTTTTATCCCTCTTGAAATTGCTCCCCAAGCAATGTTTGAGGCATCTGTGATGACTCTTTTGGAACTTGGAGCAGAGATTGTTAAGGGGAGACCTTGATTTAAGGATATCTATTGTCTCCACCTTAAGATGCATCTTCTGACAAACCCCAGCACTGGGATTTGAAAATATAAAGGGTACTGATGCAGGGACCAAAGACATTTCAGGTACCAATTCAGCTTTCTCATGTGGAGTCTTGCAAGGGTTATCATGAGAATTCATAGATGCCATGAGACCCAAAATCCTGAGCAATTCCCTTGCAGTGATTGAAGCATGAGGTGGAAAACAGTAGAAATAAATGTATATAAAGAACTACTTTTCCTGTGAAATAAAAGCTCTTTGAACTGAGGTGTCTAGTTGACATCCCAGGAACACAATCTCTTGTGAAGGAGTCGAGAAAAAACTTTTGAATTTTCTCTTGGAATCATAGCTTGTGTAAGAGATCTCCCACCAAAGAGAGAGATTCCTGACACTTTGAAAAAGTCTCTGCAAAAGATAAGCAAGTCATCTAAATATTGAAAAATATGGATAACTTCTAGCCTCTAAAGAGCTATAACTAGAGCTAGACACTTTGTGAACATGCTTTGTGTAGTGGATAGTGCAAAGGTTAAGGCAGAGAAATAATAACGTGATCCAGACACACAAAACCTTAAGAAACATCTGAAGTATGGATGAACAGAGATATGATAAACATCTTTTAAGTCTAGTCCTGCCAGGAAACTTGAAATAGGAAGAAGAGGTAACAGATTGTGAAGCAACATCATTCTGAATTTTGGCACCATCTCAAACTGGTTTAGAAAAGAAATACCCAGAACTGGTCCCCAAACATTTTCTTTATTTGGCACTAGGAACATCCTTGAATAAAAACCCTTTCCCACACATGGAGGAACTGGCTCTATCACTCCCTGGGACAGCATGTGATGAAGAACTGGTGGAAACAAAAGAGTCTGATCTGGAAGATAAGGAATAACTCACTGGAAAGGAGGAATTTCTTCCCATTGCCACCTGTAGCCTTGACAAATGATTTTTCAGAACCCATTTGTCTGAAACAATCTCCTACCAAAAAGAAAAATGGAGATTCGGATTTTCTGGAAGAAAAAAGGGGCCAGGGTGAGAGGGGATCACAAGATCTCTTGAACAGTAATTCAGACTTGTTGGAATGTTCTTGGTTTTGGGAGGTTCGGACTACTTTTTGGAACCTCCTTGCCATTATTTCTTAAACTTCACTTTACTTGTATTTTGTTGAGATCAGCTTGATCCTTTGATCACACATTTTGAACACCTATGCAGCAGTGGGGCCAAACACGAAATATCTATCCAAGGGAGAATTTAAAATCTCATTTTAACATTATCTCCAACATAACCTCTATGTCTCCTGCCCCCACTCTGCCTTAATACAGTACGCAGACGATTCCACAATTATTAACACATCTGACAATATACAAAATCTCTACACTGTCACTCAACAATCTCTGCACTTAGTAGAACAATGGTTAACTGAAAACAACCTGCTTCTCAACCACAAAAAGGCCAAGCTTCACCTTTTCCTTCCAAAAAATCTCAATCCAGCTAAAGAAAACGTCACCGTCTCATCCTTAGATGACACAATTATCACTGCCAACTCAAACACCAAATTGCTTAGTGTTACTATAGACGACCAATTAAAATTTGACCTACATATCTTAAACTGTATCAAAAAGTCTAATCAAAAACTAGGTCTTCTATACCATAACAACAAGTATATACCTAACAAATCTAGACCTATAGTGGCTCACAAAAGAAGTTATGTACCTACCATAATGTTCCATGTTAGTTGTCCTTCATCTCGCCTTCCTTCTTGCTGTTTGGGTTAGGAGCCGATCCTCAGCTCCAACTCAGCCTACTTCTATAGCTCAAGAGCTATTTACTGGCTCGAGGCTAACCCTTATCCCAGAATGCCCAGCGTCAACTACCCAGATCTCTTTTGAGATAGCGCACATTAGACATATAAAGTAACCAGTAACCTAAAAAAAAACTGATTTACCAAAATAAAAGATCAGAGTAAACTGCAATAAAATTACCTGGCAACTGAACCCAGAAAAAAAGGAAACTAGCCAGTGAAACCATAGTGAACTCTTCTCAATCCTCCAGGAAGGGGGAAGGAGGGGGGGATGCAAGAAGGAAGGCGAGATGAAGGACAACTAACATGGAACGTTATGGTAGGTACATAACTTCTTTATGTTAAGTTGTCCCATTTTGCCTTTGTTCTTGCTGATTGGGACAGCGTCCCTAGCACCTAAAAACCCCAGGTGGCTCATTGGAACAGACTCTTCAGAACAGTGGAACCAAAGGAAGCCCTGCTCCAGGAGACCACATCAACTTTGTAATGAGAAATAAAGGTATTAGGGTTTGCCCAAGTGGCAGCTGCACAAATTGAGTCTATGGGCAATTTAGACTGAAAGGCTACAGAAGTGGCTAATGCTCTAATAGAATGACCTTTTGGTTTTGCTGGTAGATGTTTATGTCTTAACTGATAAATAAAGGCAATATTGCCAGATAACCATTTGGATAAGGTCACCTTAGAAATTGGAAGGCCTTGCTTATTGTGAGCATAGGAGAGAAATAATTGGTCTGACTTTCTTAGCTCTTTGGTCCTATGGAGGTAAAAACGTAATTGTCTGTGCACATCCATTTGGTGAAGACTGTATTTCTGCCTTGTTGCTATGATTGGGAAAGAAGACGGGGAGATCAATGGATTGATTTAAATTGTTTTCTGAACAGACTTTTGGTATGAAGGATGGGTTGGTTCTCAGAGAAACTCTATCTTTGTGAAACACACTATATGGAGGACGAACACATAGCTCTTGGAGTTCAGAAACACGTCTAGCTGTAGTAATAGCAACCAGAAAAAGTGTTTTCCAAGAAAGAAATTTTAAGGGACATGAAGCTGCTGGTTCAAAGGGAGGCAGAATCAAAGAAGTCAAAACTAAACTGAGATCCCAAGGAGGAGGGGGATTCCTCACTGGGGGTCTAAGAAGAGATGTTCCTCTCATGAAGGCTTTGCAAAGCTTATGAGACATTATGCCAGAATTAAGAATTCCAATATGAAAATTAGATATGGCAGACAGTTGTACCCTAATGGTAGCAGCAGCCACACTCGACTGAAAAAGCACTGCTAGAAATTTTAGAATTTGATGGACTGGGTTGAAAAGGGGTCTAAGTTTCTGGATTCTGCCCAGTAAGAAAATCTTTTCCATTTACTAGCATAAGTCTTTCTTGTAGTTGACTTATGGGAGGAAACAATAATATCACAAACTGCTGGGGAGATACCTGGAAGCCTGGCTAAGGTAGGAACTGGAGAAACCAAGCTGTGAGCTTCAGAGTCTGAAGGGATTGGTGTAACCCGCCTGACTGATGAATCAACAGATCTGGCAGTGAGTCCAGAACCCAAGGCTGGTCTAGAAGGTGGAGGTGTAGGAACGGAAGCCATATCTGTCAAGGCCAACAGGAGGCAATGAGGATCATTTTGCAACCCAATGATTTTGCTTTCTGTAGGAGTCTTGGAATTAGGGGAAATGCATAAAGGAGTCCCTGAGGCCAATCGTGGACTAGACCATTCCTAGGACTTTGACCTGGAGGAGGAAGCAGGGAGAAGTAGCTGCTGCATTTGTTGTTGAGTGGGGTGGCAAATAGATTTCAGCAAGGCTGGCCCCATTTGCGGAAGATAAGGTCTGCAACTTCCTGATTCAGAGATCACTCGAGAGGCATGAGGATAGCCCTGCTGAGCCTGTCCGCTATTATGTTGGATTTCCCAGGGATGCGCATTGCTGTCAGAAAACGTTGGGAGGAAATTGCCCATTGCCATAGCCTGAGGGCTCCTCAACACAAGGAGTAGGACCTGGTCGTTGATGTACCACACAACGGACATGTCTGTTTGGATTGCAATAGTCCCGGAAGGAAGAGAGTCTTGAAGAGCTTGCAATGCTAGGAGCACCGCTCTCATCTCTAGGACACTGATATGCAGATGGTACTCATGAGGTTGCCACATGCCTTGGACTGTCCTGCCTAGATAATGCCCCCCCCCACCCTATCAGGGAGGCATCCGTGGTCACTGTGGCTACCGGAGGGGGTTGAATGAAAGGTCTGCCCTGAGTCACCAGTGGGGAGACCATCCACCAAGAGAGGTGTCTTTTGCATGTTTCTATAATCAGGATCATGTGAGATATGGGTAGTTCCTGGAAGGACCACTGTGTGAAGAGAAGCCACTGAAGGACTCTCATGTGGTAACGCGCGAATGGTACAAGAAGAATGGCAGCTGTGATGGAGCCTAAAACTTGCAGAACATGTCTGACTTGGATCTTTCTGCTCTGCATTAGAAATGACACTTGTTGGAGAACAGAGAAAACTCTTTCCTGAGTTAACCTTGCAAACATCTGTTTTGTGTTTAATTCTGCTCCTAACAGATTGACAGGGCAACAAGGCAGACTTTTCGAAATTTACTGTAATGCCTAGTTGGGTGCAGGTTGATACTGTATAATCCCGTGCCTCTAAGAGTTGATGCCTGGTGGTAGCAGTTAGGAGCCAGTCGTCTAGATAGGGAAACACCTGGAATCCTTGACATCTCAGGTGAGCCGTGACTACTGCCATACATTTGGTGAACACCCTGGGGGCTGCGGTGAGACCAAAGGGCAGAGCTCTGAACTATTATGACTGGCCCCTACCCGGAAACGAAGAAATCTCCAGGAGCGTCTGTCCATTTTGATATGGTAGTACGCATCCTGAAGTTCTATGGAGCACATCCAGTTGTACTGACACAGAAAGGGGAGAATGGACTGCAGTGTTACCATCTGGAACTTTTCTTTTTGTACAGATTTGTTCAATCTGCTGAGATGTAGTATTGGTCTCCAGTCCCCTGTCTTTTTTGGTACTAAAAAGAATCTTGAGTAAGTTCCAGAGCCTAGTTGGTCTGCGGGGACTTCCTGAATGGCTCTTTTATCCAGCAGTTTTGAAACTTGAATAACTGCTTGATCCCTTAGATTGGGTGGGACATCTGGGATGTACTTTTTTTGACTTTAGAGGGGGTTGATGGAAGGGGATTTTGTAACCTCTGGATATGATAGACAGTAACCATTTGTCTCTTGTTCTATTTTGCCAGGCTTTTGGGTACAGGGAAAGTCTTCCCCCGACTGACTCCAGGGGTGAGCAGTCGGGCAACCTGTCAGGGATGCTGGAAGGGTTTGGCAGCAAATGTTTCTCTGTCACCCTGATTTTGCGGTCCCCCTCTGCCACAAGGGCGGCCTCTGCCATTGTTGTTGTTTCCCCCTCTGCCCCGGGGGAAAATCACCACGTGTCAGGCAAGGGTCCCTGGGACTTTCAAAACCACATCTTTCCACCCCTCTGACCTTTGGGATAAGGTCTGTTAGGAGTGGAAAAATGGACTCCTACGGCAGAGAGAGTCTTGCCTTCCTGCTCACGCTTGGTAAGCGTGTCTTTCACCTGAGGCCCAAAAAGCGAGGAGCCATCAAAGGGAGTACTTGTGAAGGACGCTCGAAAGGGTTCCGCAAATTGACACAGCTGCAGCCAAGCATGTCTCCTGAGAGCCACTGCTGTACCTGTGGCTCTGATCACTCAAATGGCTGCATAGGAAATCAGCCTCATGGAGGAGTTGACTACTGAATTAAGAGTCACAAGCTGGGAAGCTATTTTGGCTGATGCTCCCTCAGCTGTAGGATCTTCTAGAGTATCTCTAAGCTCTTTTACGAAATCCCTTTGAAGTTGTGTAAAATGAGAGAGATAATTCAGGGACCTCATTGAGAAGGTCGCTGAGGACAACATTCACTTCCCATATCTGTCCATCGTCCTAGACTCTTTGTTTGGTGGATGGACAGACGAAGACGTTTCTGCTAACTCTTTCCTGGTGGCTGCTGCTACCACCATGGCATCAACTGGAACACCTTTAGTGAGAAATTGTTTGTCCTGGGGGGCTGTTATGAATTTATTTGGTCTCCTCGGAGTACTTTCCACAGAATCCGGAGCTGACCAAGCCTTTCGAGCCACTACAGACATGAGTGGATCAAAAGGTGGAGACACCCAGGAGGTGGAGGATCGGGAACCAAATGCCTCCAGGTATACAGACTCATCCTCTGTAGGGGCTAGGGAAGACCAGCCACCCCTCTGCCTAAGCATTTCAAGGATGTCCAAAAAGGAAATATCTTCTGAGGGGGACCTGGGGGACCCTTCCAATTCATCCAGGTCTGTATCTGAGGTGACAGACTCAGGGGAGTCTAGGTGCTTCCTCTTGCACTTCTTCTGGGGAGGCTCTTCTGAGTGATCAGGGGAGGCCTCGGAAGAAGAGGGGTCACCCAATGGGGTGTCCTGGGGCATAGGTTCCCTATGCTTTTGGACCAGAGGAGGAGCAGAGGTTGGCACAGGCACCACAAGAGAAGGAGCCAATGGGGCTGACAGTAGGGCTGTTTCAGGGAACAGCACACTCGGCATGACCTCAAAGGTGTCCTAACCCCCAAGGCAAAGAAAGCTCCAGCTCAGAAGAGATGGGAGTCCTTCTCCACGTCGAGGACGAAGGCTCCGAGGCCGATGTGGGAGCAGAGCTCACTACCGCCAAGGCTCCAAGAGGGAGAGCAGGGTCGGACAAGGGTCCAATGCCACTTCCCCCCCTCACAGCCGACGAGAGAGCTTCAGTGCCCAGATCCCTCGATGAACAGAACAATCGAGGTGATCGGAGCCAACGTCAGAACCGAAGAGGAAGTGATCGGCGTGGTCGGTTCTATTATCAGCGTGTCCATGGTCTCCGGCTCCAAACTAAGTGTAGTTGAAGGAGGAATGGAGATGGAGGCAGATGGAGCCAAAACTTACTGAGGTGGGCTGGAAAGTAATTTTGCAAGGGCCTGTGATTTAAGCAACCTGCTTTCTACTCTCTCCACATCCTGATCCGATAACCTAGAGGATCGAGAGGAGTGGCATGAAGAGCGATGACTGCGTTCACTTCCTAATAAGGGTGACTGTGGCACCGAGCAGATCAGCTCCAATGAAGGAGACCTTGCTTGCTTGTGGCTTTGAGGTAGCAGTTGGAGCCGAGGGAGGAGTTGACTTGTTGATGCTAGTCGGCACTGACAAACTTGGTTGTTCAAGCTCAGGAGTCTGTTTCGAGGATGGAGCCGACGGTTTCACAGACTTAGAGGATTTCACTGGCTGGGAACCTTTAGCCAGGGAATCCTGTGGTTTCAATAATTCTTGAAGGATTAATTTGTTTTGGTGCTCCTGCAGGATCCTAGGACTAAATGCATGACAGAGCAGGAGTCCTGCAGGTGCACAGCCCCTAAACAATAAACACAGCTAGTGTGCCCATCTGTCAGAGACATTTTCTGACAGCATGAGTCACACTTTTTGAAGCTAGAAACTTTGGCCTCTTTAGACATCTTAAACTACTAAACTAAGAAACAAACAAGTCTTTTTTTTTTTTTAGTTAAGGAAAAGAAAGGAGAGCCTCTAATTTAAACGGCTGTCATAAAGGGGGGGGGGGGGGACTCTCTAATTTAAATGAGTTCAGGGGAAACAGAAAGGCCTGCGAGTAAGGAGCGATGGCCATCAAAGCTACAACACACAAGAAAGGCAATAAGGGATACAGTACTATATCTAGACAAGAACTTGATAAATTTTGAAGAATAAATAACAATTATAATAATAGAAAAAAACTATACTAAGCCTGAGACAGTAACGAAGCAACCTCGCAGCTGAAGCAGCAAACAAGATCTGGGTAGCTGACACTGGGCATTCTGGGATAAGGGTTAGTCTCGAGCCGTAAATAGCTCTCAAGCTATAGAAGTAAGCCGAGTCCGAACCCAAACAGCAAGAAGGAAGGCGAGATAGGACAACTTAACATCATTTATTCTACCATCCTTACTGTATGCTGCTCCCATATTGACTAACCTCCAAAATAATCTCTTAATCAAACTAGAAACCACCTATAACAAGATAACCAGATTAGCAACCAGTAATAACTACAAATCCCATCACTGTATATCCCTGAAAAGCTTAAGATGGCCTCCGTCCCCCACATTCTTCAAATATTACAACTACAAATTGCACATAGCATCCTATATAGCCCCAACTCCTGCCTTGCCCTTACATCCATAATTACATCTGCCACACCAAATCGTGACCTCAGAAGCACACAACAAAACCTACTTTAGGTGACCAACCCAAACAAAAATATTAGAAATTACTTTACAGTCATTCAATTGCATACTCATAGAACAAGCTTCCATAGTCCCTTCGCTCAACAACCAAAATTGGTAAATACAAAATGCAACTAAACA
Source organism: Protopterus annectens (assembly GCF_019279795.1). Taxonomy (NCBI): domain Eukaryota; kingdom Metazoa; phylum Chordata; order Ceratodontiformes; family Protopteridae; genus Protopterus; species Protopterus annectens. Next base: position 382,692,959 of record NC_056740.1, read on the forward strand.
TTAATTTCCAACATGCATGGATCTGTACTTGTCAGGAAATAACCTAATCAAATTTTCTTCTTCTCTCAATCAACATATCTGCCTGGTATATGCCATCTAAACTGTCTACACATATTACTCTCTCTGCAGTTAGCACCTATGCTATTAAACACATCTTTGTTATACTATGTCATGATGTTACTCTGAATTGTATATTACATAGTTTATTTTAGGCATTTCTATATTCCTTGTATACAACTTAATGCTAACCAAATTTACCAAACATATTGCTACTCCATTCTCAAATACTGTACTTTTGCCTTGCAAATATACATGTTGTATACTTCTCTTTCTCTGTTTTTGTACTGTTATGTATCTTACAACTTGAATTTAGTTTTTTCTTATTTTTTTATTACTTTCCTGGAGCTTTTCTCCTCAGGTCTCTGCTGAAAAAGGGCTCTCTGGCCCCAGTTGGACTAACTCAAGTCAACGTATGTAAAAATAAATAAAAATAAATCTAACAGGTTCTGAGAATGCAGCCCTGCAAACCTCCTCAAAACAGTACTAGTAGCTACAGCCCTGGAAGAAGTATGAACAGGGTCATACACACACTTAGCAATGTGCAACTGAAGAAACTAAAGCGTGTTTTTCCTAACAAGAAGAAACTGCAGATGAAGGAGTCCTCATAATTTCACAGTTCATCAGAACAAACTAACATATGAGCCTGACAATTTGAAATTCTGAAAATCAAAGTTGCAGACGTATACAGTTATTTTCTCATACTTAATTCCCCATCCTTATCAGAAAGAGTAGCACTGGAATTAGCTAAGTGTTGTTTAGCAGCAGTGGGATCAACTGATGCTACAGCTGCTGGTTCAGTTATGGGAATAATGTGTAACAATTTTAATAAACTGAGGAACTTTATAGATACTGCCTTTTTAGGGGCAGTTGGCTATCAGAAAACTGCAAGCAGTAACACACACATCTTCTAAAGCAGTAACACACACATCTTCTAAAGCAGACAGATCAGGAGGAATGGGTGTAGGCTCTGGGAAATCCTTCTGTAGCAATTCATAGTATTTTCTGAGAGACTGAGAAACCTCACTGTTCTCTCACTGAAAACAATGGCACAATCTAGTAATAGCCTCTGAGAAAGAGAATCCCCCACAAGGATAATCAGAAATGGAGCTCTCCTCTGAGTCTGAATCAGAAATTGAAGGAGAAAAACTGTATCAGACCATGCAAATTCCTGTTCAGATTCAGAATCTTGAATATCTTCAGGAAAAGGAGGAATCTGTCTTTCTTGTAAAGTTGTTTCTGGTAAAAGAAACAGCAATAGCCTGAATTAGTCCCAGAGCTAGACCTAGTAAATTACTCCTACTTATCCAAGAAGACTGAGAAGGAGTGGATACATGCTTAGTTTTCTCTTGTTTGTGACAGAAAAATGTGGCCACCCATGTTACTAATAGCAGAAGCAGTTTCCTCCAGGGATGGGTACAGCATTCTGTCTCAACAAGGACACCTTCTCTGTTCCTTCTCACAGAAATGACAAGAGCGGCTCTACATTACCCACTGAGGGACCCCAACAGCCACAAAGGACATGGCTAATCTCCAGTCCACAGTGGTTTTAGGTGCTACATACCAGAGGGATCCGGGGTAAATAAGTAAGGTATAACAAATGGCCACAGCAGTCTCCTACCTGTGGCTGAGACAAACTGTTAGCTTGCTGTGGTGGCAAAGGCTAATGCTTAATTTATTATTTTTGTGGCTGGAAGAAGGACCAACTACGGGACCGGTATTCTGTTCCATGGTGCCTCTTTCTCAGGGAAGACAAGCAGCAATTACCAGTAAACACTACCAGCCTACAAAAGTTACTTTGTCAGAAAAACACAATAAAAAGCATTTTAAAACACTATGCCATTCCCACAAAAGTATACTAAACACAATTTCTCAACAGAAATTTTTTTTTCAGTTATGTTGTCACTTTTAAACTCACAGAAAAAAACAAGTCCTCCATTTAAAAATACATTACAGTCTCAAGGCAGTCCATTAAAACATAGCACTCCTAACTTTAAAATAACACTTGTGAAGAGAAAATTAATACATCATCAACCAAATTACGAAAATGAGAGGCTTTGTTCCCCAAAGTTAATTTATCTGCCCAGAAAAGAAAAGTACAAAGTGACCATTAATCCTCGAAAGCCTCACAGGAGCGTACTGTTCAGCAGTGATAAGCTCTGAGGGGCTTTGCACTCAAACTTTTCTTTTAGTCAGCTCAGCTCAGGCTGCCTGACAGTTTCGGTGTGTGGAAGGTGCCCTGATGCTTTGGAAGTTGACTGGCTGTTCTATCACTGATAGGATATAACTCGTACAGCTAAGGCTATTACAGCACTAAACAATATGGTGAACAGCACATGTGCCATGCATGGGGACTGCAGAGTATATAAAATTGAAAATGTGACATCTAATAAAATGTCGCTCATAAAAAAATAAACAGAACACATCAAGGAATGGCTGTGCACATATATAATCACAATAGCAAAGCAACATTTAACTGTTAAAAATCTAACTATAAAACCCGAAAACATTAGAGACAAGACTATACATTCGCATAATATTAGTGCTAACAATAGTACTACACCTCATTTCCTTTATTATGCTTACTAATGTCTCTGTTCTAGAAAAGTACAGTTTTGTACCTACCATAAATGTAGATGTCCGAACAGGAATGCATCTGCAGTCCTTACAAATTGGTTGTCCTGTCGTCAGGCAGCCCTTGATCGGCAGTTCCAAAGTCTGGGTCTGGCCTCGGCTGGTGTCGCACTTCACCCGACGTCATAGCTGCAGTTCTTCGGGTATAAAGGCATCAGCCGATGCCATTTTCCTCAGTGTTTCTTGCCCCAGATGCCAGTTGCCCTCTTGGATAGCTAAATTTTGGATGAATGCCAATGTTTCCAAATAGTAGAAGGCAAACACAAAAAATAAGCATGTATGTACATATATACAAACAAATACACCATAAGAGATCCCCAGCTAGCTATTAGATGGGCAAATACCCTAGGAATACCACAGAGGGGAAGGAGGGTGGGTAATCCTGACTGCAGATGCATTCCTGTTCGACATCTACATTTATGGTAGGTACAAAACTGTACTATGTCCTTCAAGGATGCATCTGCAGTCTCTTAATAATGGGTAGAATACCATAGCCAAACTAGGGGAGGAGGAAGAAGAAATTATGGTGTAGTTAGGATCCCTTGCAAAACAGCAGTGGCAAACCCTGCTCGGGATCTAGAGTATAAAGGTAAGTTATAATGCTTGGCAAATGTATGCACGGAGGTCCAAGTAGCAGCCTCTATAATGTCCTTGGTAGCCACTCCTCGTAAGAAAGCTGTGGTAGTGGCTGTGGCCCTTGTAGAATGAGGCCTTATGTTCTGTGAAGTTTGCTTTCCATGGTAGGAGTAACAGAATCTAATGCAATTTCCTATCCACTTTGAGATTGTCTGTTTTGAAATTGCTTTTCCTTCCCTTCCTGTTGCATATGCTACCAGAAGCTGGTCAGTTTTTCTATTGCCCTTGGTTCTGTCCAGGTAGTAGCACAACTGTCTATGTACATCCAAAGTATGCAGCAGTCTTTCCCCCCTGTTCTGTGGATTGGGGAAGAAGGTAGGTAGGTGGATAGCCTGGTTTAAGGACACTCTGGATACCACCTTAGGCATAAATGTAGGATTTGTTCTCATGGACACTCTATCTTTATGGAAGATTAGGAAGGGTTGTACTGCCTTTAAAGCCTGTAGCTCAGAAACCCTTCTTGCTGAGGTAATTGCCAGCAGAAAAGCAGTTTTCCAGGATAGGTGTTGAAAATCTGCTGTTGCTGCTGGTTCGAAAGAAGTGTCAATTTTTCTAGCACAAAGTTCAAGTCCCATGCTGGTAATGGTGGTTTCCTAGGAGGTTTTACATTTTTAATTCCTCTCAGAAACTGCCTGAGTTGAGGATGCGAGAAGACAGGGGGATCGAAGCTGTATTCTGCAGAAATAGCTGATGCATGTATCTTGATGGAGGAATAGGACAGGCCTGTATGGAAAAGCTCTGCCAAATACTCCAGGATGTTGGCAATGTCTACCTTTGACACATCTTTTCCTTTCAGTACTCCAAATGAGAAACCTTTTCCATTTTCCTGCATAGTTCCTTCTTGTTGAAGGTCTGCGGGCCTCAAGGATAATGTCTTTAACCCTTTGGGATAAATCTGGGTTAGTTGCTCTTATGTAATGTTCCAGGCAGTCAGCTGCAGAGTTTTCAGGTTTGGATGCAGGGTGTTGTAGCCGCCCTGAGTTAACAGCAAAGGAATCAAGGGTAGTGTCCACATTTTCCCCCGAGACATGCTCCTCAGTAATGGGTACCAATGTTGTCTTGGCCAGTCTGGAGCTATCAGAATGATCCTTGGACGTTCCTCTTTGATTTTCAATAGCACCTTGTGCATCAAAGGAAGAGGTGGGAATGCATATGCTGTCAGGCCTTTCCAACTGAAGGATAGAGAGTCCACCTTCCAAGCAAGTGGGTGGTACGTCCTTGTGCAGAATTTCTTGAGCTGGTGATTGAGTGGGGATGCGAATAGGTCTATTTGTGGCAGTCCCCATTTCTTTGTGATGGCCTTGAAGATGTCCGGGTGTAGCATCCATTCGTGAGCATCCGAGGTAGTTCTGCTTAATATGTCTGCTAGGATGTTTTCTTTTCCCGGTACAAAAATTGCTTGTAACTGAATGTTCTAGCTCAGAGCCATATTCCATAGGTCCAGTGCCATCCGGCATAGAGGGTATGAATGAGTGCCTCCCTGTTTGTTGATGTACCACATGACTGTGGTGTTGTCTGTCCTTATCATCAACTGCCCTTCTTGGAGGAATGGTCTGAAATTCTGGATTGCTAGTTTTACTGCCAGCATTTCCTTTTGATTTATGTGCAGGTGCAGCTGATCTGGAGTCCATAAGCCTTGTATGCACTTGTCCAGCATGTGGGCCCCCCAACCAAGGTCTGAGGCGTCCGTTGTGATGGTTTGGCTTGGTTGAATGCTGTGGAAGGGCAAACCTGGGTTTGACTGGCATGCCTGAGCCCACCATAGGAACTCTTGTTTCAGGCATGGGATTAGTGGTATTTCGGTTTCTAAGCTGTGCCTGTGTTGAGACCATAAATTCTTCAGGTACCACTGTAGCTTTCTCATGTGCAGTCTGGCATGAGGGACCAGGATTATGCAGGATGCCATGAAGCCCAAGGCCTGCAGTACTTTCCTTGCTGTTAGTTTGTTCTGCTTTGTTAATGCCAAGAAGTAGAGAGGAAGTTGTTCTTGTTTTTCTGCAGTTAGGAATGCCATCTGTTTTACTGTGTCCAATTCTGCACCTAAGAAGGTTATTCTTTGGGATGGTATCAGTCTTGATTTTTTATATTGACTGTATATCCCAGGGCTTGCAGTAAGCAAATGACTCTTTGTAAGTCTTCTGTTAGCTTGTTTTGTTGTCCGCTTGTATCAGGCAGTCATCCAGGTATGGATATATTTGGATTCCCTGAAGCCTGCAGTGAGCGATTACTGATGCCAGGCATTTCGTGAACACTCTGGGCGCAGTAGATAAGCCAAAGGGCAATGCTGAGAATTGATAATGCTCTGATCCTGCAAGAAATCTGAGGTATCTTCTGCAATTTGGTCGTATGGGGACGTGCAGGTATGCCTCCTTGAGATCTAGAGTCACCAGCCAATACTCCTTGCCCAGCATGGGAAGAAGTTGCTGTAGGGTCAGCATTTTGAATTTTGGAACAATGATGAATGTATTTAAAGCGGACAGGTCGAGAATAGGCCTCCAATTTTTCTCTTTTCTTGGTACCAGGAATAGTCTGGAGTAAAATCCCTTTCCTTGTTCCATAGATGGTACCCTTTCCACAGCTCTCATCTTTGCTAATTGAGCTATTTGTTTTAGAGCTTCTGTCTTTTGATTTGGTGGTAGGTTTGGCATTCCTCTTTTTCCTGGTAAAGTATGGAAATGAAACCTGTAGCCTTGGTCTATAGTTTGCAAAATCCACTTGTCTCTTGTGATGTAGTGCCAGTTTTTTGAAAATAAGGCTAACTTTCCGCCTATGGGTGCTGCTATTTATTCCCTGGTAGGCGGTGCCAGAGCCAAGTCACTGTGATTGTCCTGTTGCAGTGGTAGTAGTTGTGTCTGTGCCTCGCTGGTTGTTACCTTGCCACTGGCGTCCCCTGTAGGCACCTCCTCTGGATTGATTTCTGCCTCTTGAGCGCCTATTCCTGCCTCTCTGTGTTTTAGAGGAGTCTGAAAGGACCAATTTTGGAAGGCCAGTTCCTGCTAAACCTTGGAGGCTGAACCTGTAAGAAATCTTTCACTGTTTGTACAGATTTTGCCTTCTCTTCCATTTTCTTCAGTACCTGTTGAGCAGGGGAACCAAATAAACTGACCTTATCCATAGGAGCATCTAATAGTTTTGCTTTAACATGATCCGGCAAAACCTGTTCTTTCAACCATGCATGCCTTCTTATAACTGTGCCAGTCATGGCTGATCTAAAGGAAGCCTCCAGTGCATCATAGCCACATTTTAAAGAATGGTTACTAACCTGCTAAATGTTATGCACCATTTCTAGAACATATTTCGTATCTAAAGAATCATCAGAGGACAGTTTCTTAGTTAACTGATCAAGCATAAACTCCTGGTATTGGATCATATGAAACTGACAGTTGAATGCCCTAGCTGAGAGAGTAGCAGAGGTGTATACTTTTTTATCCCATCCCTCTAAGGACCTGGATGCCCTTTCAGAAGGGAGAGGGTTTTTAACTGAGGTCGAAGCTACCGCCTTAGGCCCCTGGGAGATAGTCTCGGGATCTGCAAAAGGAGCCTTGTATAAATGGTGATGTGTGTCCGGGACCCTGTAGAACCTATCGGGCTTAGCAGGGGCTGGAGGTAAAGTATCAGGAGCAGTGCAAGCATCATTAAATGCATCATCTACAACAGGAAGAACTGGAGGAATAGCTAAAGGCCTATGTTGTGGTAAATGCAAAAAGGTCCTAAGCCTTTTCCTTGAATCTGAGAAATCTTGTCCCTGCCATTGGAATTGCTCTCTCATGGCATGTAAGGTTTCCCCAAAGGAAAATTCCTCTGGTGGAGAGGCAGAAGGAATCGATTCCTCAGCATCAGAGTCTTCATAAGTAGAAAAAGGAGCCTCTGGATGGTCTGTATTGTCTGTATCATCAGAAGAATCATCTGAGGACACTGGCTCAGGGGCTCAGCTCTAGGTCACTTTTCAGGAGGTTGAGAGGCCCTGTCTGGATGAGATTGGGATCCCCTTATTAAAGAGATGAGATCCTCTGCCAGAGTGAGCATTTGGGAACTGGAACTGGGCCTGTGAGAGGGGGGGCTTAACAGGCACAGACTTAGAAGTTTTGGCTGCTTTAGCCCTGGCAAAGGCCTTTATGGACATGGCTGCAGGCCTAGCAGCACCACGCAGGGGTTGAAACATCCAACGGGATGGTGTCCGATAATTCTTGTGAAACCACAGTAGTAGGTTGAATTTCAGAGGCCGATTCAACCAGGTTAGAAGGGCCTCGGTAGTCATGGATTCAGCTGAAGATAGAACCGTTTGCTCGGTTTGGCCGAAACCGAGACACTCGTTTGCTTAACCGGTTTCGACCAAACCGCGGACCGCTGATGTCAGTCCTTTTCTTTTCGTTTCTTAACAACTTGTGAAGTCGGAGGATCCGGCGGCATTATGTACGCAAAATCTGAGCGAAAAACTGTTCAGCAAACTCCGACCGGCGTCTAAGCGTCCGTCGGTTGAAAGAAGCACAGGCTAAACAAGCTGCTACGTCGTGGTCTGGGCCTGAACAAGGTAAGCAGTAAGAGTGGAAATCTTTATGAGGTATTTGTTTCCCACAAGTTAAACAGTTATTCACTTTTTCTGACATCGGCTGAGGCAAGAAAGAGTCCCCAACGGGTACTTAGCTTTTAGAAGTCTTGAAGTAGTATTCGGTAGTAGTAATCTCTGGATCTGACCGACCGGCACTTGCGAACAGCTTCTGCTTCGGGCGCCAGCAAGAAAGACTGAGGAAAATGGCGTCGGCTGGTGCCTTTATACCCGAAGAACTGCAGCTATGACGTCGGGTGAAGTGCGACACCAGCCGAGGCCAGACCCAGACTTTGGAATCCGGCCGACCGAAGGGCTGCCTGACGACAGGACAACCCATTTGTAAGGACTGCAGATGCATCCTTGAAGGACATCTGCTATGAGGTAAGAGAGCCTTTGCTGTCAAAGCTACAAGTTGCTCAGTATAACTCATACGAATATATTAAAGTTAAACTTAAAGTGATCAGAAACTGTGAACTGCCACTTCTGAAATTTAAAGGATCACAGGAGATATCACACTATTTGACCAGAGGTCATGTACCTTGACAATAACCACTTAAGCTGACATACTGACTGTTGCAGAATAGTTTGTTGTTTCCTGCACTGAAGTTATTCATATTTCTATGCTAAATGTCATTCTTTGAATATTCATCTTAAAATAAAAATTATCATGTTATGTAATTTGTCAAGCGACTTGCAAAAAATTTCAGTGTAAATGAATTAAAAAACACAGAAAATCATGGTATTGTAAATATTTCATACTCCAAATAGTCATACAGAAGACATTTTTATAATATAAAGTAAAATAACTGCTCATTCTTACTTGCATTTAGGATGCTTGGTTTTATGCTTTCTAATTTCATATATACTTGGATTGCTAAAGCATCAGTTCAAACATCACACAGGTCGACTACCATTAAAACATAACTATTTCTCAGCTTTCATAAGCTTTCCTCTAACTTTCATGCTTTTAAACTTACTCTAAAAGATTTCCTCTAACTCCAGGATCTGCTCTTGATCCACCCTAGGCTGAACCCTTCTTACCATAAAACTCCCCTTTCCTAACCACACATACCCTTCTCCTCTCCATCTCTACTCTGTCATTCTTATCTGACTTTTTATAACAACTATTTTGTCATATAATCTAACTTTTCTCAAAATTCACCTACTTTATGACTTTTCCAACAGCTGTGTAATAATATATCTGAAGTTTAACCACATTTCTGACATCTACTTTTTTATTCTACTGCATATCCGGTATTTTTATGTATGGACAGGCAAAAGTTGTTCTTCACATCTCCGATCCATCCCTTTATTCCACATTCACTATTCATACAGCAAAATGTTTTTGCTGTTGTATATTTGTAAACAAAAATGTTTTATTACTGTAGTATGTTGTCTATATGGGTTTGTGGGTTTGTAATGCAAAATGTCTTTTGCAATAACTTGGTAATGTATAATATCTGTGGAATGCTTTTTGTGATGTAACCTGGAGCTTTTCTCCCCAGGACTTGGATGAAAATGGATAAATGGTGGGCCCAGTTTGATTTTCTCAGTAAACAAATGAGAATAAAAAAATAAAATAAAATAAATAAATAAATAAATAAATATACAAAACACTAAAAACATCATCTGCCATCTCTACGAGAAGGCTTTACATGGAAACACAATAATACATTTTAGCATGGTATCACTTTCTAAATAAACCAGAAAATGCACTTTTTCCTTCCTAACAATCAATATTAAACTTAAGAACAAAAAAAGAGATCTGTTTAATCATATTACTACTGATCGTCTCACTGCTAACAAGTGTACAAATTCAGCAGTGTAATTTGGCTGATGTTTGCATGTTCCAAACATCACAAAATAAAAGTACCTTGATAATGAATCAAGTTCAAAAGCAACAGATTGGATTTTTGTATGTTTTCCAAAGATGGTAACAATTAGCTCTCAAAAGACTGCTAACAGTCCATAATAGGTTCTGCTGTAAGATACCATTTAAACAGTGTGTCAACCAGAAAGATTATTAGAAGCATTTTATTAAGGCAGAGAATGCCCGTCTGGGTCAGGTTTTTATTTTTTATTTATTTTTTATTTATTTTTTTTTTTTTTGTGCAGAATGGTATGTGCTGACAGAACATGAGCTCTGCATCATTGGATCAGTGTGATGCAATACATACTCCTCACTTGAAGACCAATGCAAGGGTACACTACAGACTTAAACTGACAGTCAAGTGTGTTTGCTTTTAATATAAGAAATCCCAGTCCAGATATGTTCTCAGGGGAGAGGTCTCAAATGGCTAATAAAAGATGGAGAATACAGAGCCAAGATTAAGATAAATTAAGCAAGTATAACTAACAGAGATGTTGGCAAGTAAGTGGTTGTCTCAAAAAGCTTGCCTCTCAAGGCATGGAACTTGAACTAGAAATGTTACTCTTGAGAAAAGAGGTAAATGCTGTCTCAGGACATTCCAGTGTCTGATCACTTTAAGACAGCAGGTCAAGTGCTCCTATAGAAGTGACTCCCATGATGAGAAAACAAATATATATATATATATATATATATATACATACACAAAAGATCTGCGGTGGTGGTGCTGCGGTAACGTTGTTGCCTCACAGCAAGACATTGTCCCGTTCGATTCTCAGCTAAAGCATCTACTGTGGAGACATGCGTGAATGGGCGTACCTTCATTGAATGTTGTGCGTTAAGTCCGGCAACTCAGCACGTAAAAATCAACTGCCAATCATTAGCGGACTGGAATTCCGCTGTGGTGACCCCTAACCGGGAAAAGCCGAAAGACACAACATATACAAAAGACTCTGGGAGGTCTGAATTCTAAATTGTCATAAAACCCACTGATCAAAAAAGGTACAGAAAAACAATAGGTTCAACCGAAGACTCCATAGCACATCCTTATCGATAGGAGATAATTCTCTACTGGCCATTACCTGCAGAAAGAAAGGAAGGCAGAACCTTAGTCATGTGGTTGGTCCCCAGGAACAGGCATGAAGCAATGAAAAACATCTGAAATATATACAAACACAAACAAGGAAAAATCCCTTATCTTGGATTACAACTAAAGTCTACAAATGTACTTATCATAGCAAAGGGGTGGATGTTATCGATTATAGGCACTATGAAGGCTACAGCAATGATCAATACAGATATTACAGACATTAAACAGCTGCTGGACATAAATGATAATAACACAAAATAAGAAGTTATGTACCTACCATAACGTTCCATGTTAGTTGTCTTCTCTCGCCTTCTTTCTTGCTTGATGGGTTCGGAGCCGATCCCTCGGCTCCGACTCGGCACTTGCTAAGCTCGAGAGTCACTTTTACCAGCTCAAGGCAGCCCCATATCCCATGATGCAAGGCGGTAAGTACCCAGATCTCGTTTGATGACAAAGGGCAATAGCACCAAGCATAAAATACTTCCCAAAGGAAGAAAGAAAAACTTACAGATGGAAGAAGGACCAGGTCTGAATGGTCTTCAGCATAACAGTTTCTTATAACAAGGTCTGTCCAGGCCAGGGGGAAGGAGGGAGGGTCGCAAGAAAGAAGGCGAGAGAAGACAACTAACATGGAACGTTATGGTAGGTACATAACTTCTTAATGTTAAGTTGTCAATCTCGCCTTCATTCTTGCTTGATGGGACCGCGTCCCTAGCACCTCTATCCTGGGTGGCTCAATGGAACAAACTCTTGAGGACTGTAGAGCCAAAACTGGCTCTGTCCCTGGAGGCCAAGTCCAATTTGTAATGGGAAATAAAAGTGTGAGGAGTGGCCCAAGTGGCCGCTGCACAAATAGTGTCTAAAGGAAGTCTAGCTTGAAAAGCTGTAGAAGTAGCTAAGCTCCTAGTTGAATGTGCTTTAGGTTTTGAGCACAGCTGTTTTCCCCTGAGCAGATAAATTTCAGAGATGACCGAAGAAAGCCATCTAGACAAAGTCACTTTAGAAACAGGAAGGCCTTTTTTATTATCCGCATAGAAACAAAAAGTTGATCAGATTTTTCTAAATTTTTTGTTCTGTCCAAATAATATCTAAGTTGACGTTGGACATCAAGATAATGTAGCTTTTGTTCAGCTCTATCTGAATAGTTAGGGAAAAATACAGGAGATCAATGGATTGATTCAAATTGTTCTTTGAAGCGACCTTAGGCAAAAGGTTGGGTTAGTTCTCAAAGATACTCTGTCTTTGTGAAAACCAAATAGGGGTCGAACCGAAGGGCATGAAGTTCAGACACCCTCCTGGCCGATGTAATAGCCACTAGGAATAAAGTTTTCCAAGAAAGATATTTCAGGGAACAAGAAGCAGCTGGCTCAAGGGGAAGAATCAAGGATGTCAGCACTAAATTTAGATCCCACTGAGGAGGAGGATTCCTGATTGGAGGCTTTAGTAGGAAAATTCCTTTCAAGAAGGCCCTGCAGAGCCTATGGGACATAATATTATGATCTGCTATCCCGACATGAAAATTGGAAATAGCAGCCAATTGAACTCTGACTGTGGAAGAAGAGGAGCCTGCATGAAAAATCTCTGCTAAGAAGTCCAGGACTGCCTGAACAGGGGCAGTAAAAGGATCAATATTCTTGGCCTTAGCCCAATAAGAGAAACATTTCCATTTGCTTGTATAAATCCTCCTGGTAGAGGATTTTAGCGGTTACTATGATGTCTCTAACTGGGTTGAGATCAAAGGAAGCCTGGCTAAGGAAGGAAGTGGAGCAACCATGCTGTGAGGTTGAGAGAAGGGATTGACCGGTGCAGCTGACCCGATTGGTGAATCAGAAGATCTGGCACTGGGTCCAGATGCCACGGCTGCACCAAAAGGTGATGATGGAGGAACGGAACCAAACTTGTCGAGGCCAGTAAGGGGCAATGAGAATCAATTTGGCTCTCAAAACGGTAGCTTTCTGGATAACCTGAGGGATCAGAGGAAATGGAGGGAAGGCATAAACAAGTCCCTGGGGCCAATCCTGGGTCAGAGCGTCTCTGGGGGGATGGCCTGATAGAGGAAGAGGCTGAAGAAGTCTGGACATTTGCTGTTTTGGGGAGTAGCAAAAGACCGCAACATGGGCGACCCCATTCCAGAAAAATCTCTTCCGCTATAGATTGCTTGAGAGACCACTCGTGAGGCATGAGAATAGCTCTGCTCAATCTGTCCGCTACAATGTTGGTTTTCCCAGGGATATGCATTGCTACCAGAAACCGATGAGAGGAGATCGCCCATTGCCATAGTCTGAGCGCTCGACACAAGGGGTAGGACTTGGTTCGCCCTGTTTGTTGATATACCAAACTACAGACATGTTGTCTGTGTGGACTGCAATTGTCCCTACGGAAGAAAGTCGTTGAGGCTTGCAGCGTTAAAAGCACTGCTCTCATCTCCAGGACATTTATGTGCAGATGGTACTCGAGCGGCTGCCACGCCCCATGAACCATCCTGCCCTGATAATGACCCCCACCCGATCAGGGAGGCATCCGTGGTGACAGTGGCTATCGGGGATGGGGGTACAAAGTACCTGCCTTGGTGCACCTGAGGAGATGTGATCCACCAAGCAAGATGCTCTTTGCATGTCTGTGTCACCAGAATCTGGTGACGCATTGGAAGTTGCTGGTATGACCATTGTGTGAACAGCATCCACTGAAGGAGGCGCATGTAGAATCGAGCCAGGGGAAGAAGAGTAATGGCCGCAGCCATGAGACCTAATACCTTTAGAACCATTCTGGCCTGTACTTTCTTGTTGGCCAGAATGATCCTGACATGACTCTGAATGTCTGAAACTCTTTGATCTGTAAGGGTAGCTGACATCCGAACAGTGTTTAAGTTTGCGCCTATGAAGGTAATAGACTGGCAGGGCGATAAGGATGACTTTTCGAAGTTGATTGAGATGCCCAAATGAGAACAAAGGTTTATTGTGTAATCCCTGGCTTGTATAAGCTGATGCCTGGTAGTGGCTGACAGGAGCCAGTCATCGAGATACTGAAACACCTGGAATCCTTGACGTCTCAGGTGAGCCGTGACCACTGCCATGCATTTGGTGAACACTCTGGGGGCTGTAGTGAGACCAAAGGGCAGGGCTCTGAACTGGAAATGACTGGACCCCACGGAAGCGGAGAAATCTCCTGGAGGCGTCTGTGAATTTTGATGTGATAGTACGCATCCTGAAGATCTATTGAGCACATCCAGTTGTCCTTCTGTAAGAAGGGCAGAATTGACTGAAGAGTGACCATTCGAATCTTGTCTTCCTGACAGACTTGTTGAGTCTGCTGAGATCCAATATTGGTCTCCAGTCTCCCGTCTTTGGGGACCAAAAAGAACCTTGAGTAGATTCCTGGCTCTGAATGGTCTGTTGTAACTGGCTGAATGGCTCTTTTTGCAGTAGTTTTGAGACTTCTAACTCTGCAATTTCCCTTAGACCGGTGGTACATCTGGAAGGGAATTTGAGGGGAAAGGACTTTCCTCGAAAGGAATTATGTAACCCTTGGATATGATCGACTGTACCCATCTGTCTTGGTGAGGGAATGCCAGGCTTCTGGGTACAGTGATAATCTTCCCGACTGCCTCCAAGGAGGGACAGCCGGGCAACATCTCAGGGATGCTGAAAGGGCTTGTCAGAGAGAGGCTCTCTGTTTCCCTGGTTTTTCGGACCCCTCTGCCTCTAGAGCGGCGTCTGTTGTTGTTACCCCTCTGCCTCTAGGGGTAAACTGACCACGTGAATCCGCGTGACTCCTTGGGATTGGAACCACATTTTGCCACCTTTCTGTCCTTTGGGATAAGGTCTAGAAGGGGTGGAAAACGGACTCCAACAGCAGAAAGAGTCTTGCCATCCTGTTCACACCTGGTCAAGGTTTCCTTCACCTGAGGGCCAAACAAAGCTGACCCATCAAAGGGAGAATTTGTGAAGGACGCCTTAAAGGGATCTGCAAAATCACATAGCCGCATCCAGGCTTGGCCTAAGAGCCACACCTGTACCTGCGGCTCTACTGGCTCCATCAGCAGCATAAGATATAAGCCGCATGGAGGAGATTGCAATGGAGTTGAGGGTTCCTAGCTGCGAAGCAATTTTTTCTTGAGCCCCTGCAGCTGTAGGATCCTGAACTACTTCACCCAGCTCCTTAAGGATATCCCTCTGGAGTCTGGTGAAGTGACAATGGTAATTCAGCGACGCATAGCAAAGGTCGCTGAGCATAACATCCGCTTACCCTTCCTATCCATGGTCCTCGAGTCCTTTTTAGGAGGATGGACGGCACGGAAGGATCTGCAAGTTCCTTCTTGGTGGCAGCAGCCACCACCATGGCATCAGCGGGACACCTTAGTGAGGAATTGCTTGTCACACGGGCAGTGATAAATTTTGAAGGCCTCCTAGGGACTGGCTCTACAGAGTCAGGAGCTGTCCACGCCTTCGTGCAATAACCTGCATAAGGGGTCGAAGGCGAGACACCCAGGAGGTGGAGGGCCGAGATCCAAATGCCTCTAGGTATACTGACTCATCCTCAGAGGGATTGTTGGTGGGCCAGTTTCCCCTCTGTTTAAGGAGTTCTAGGATGTCTGAGAAGGAGACATCCTCAGAGGGGATCTAGGGGATCCCTCTGACTCATCAAAGTCAGTATCCAAAGTGACAGACTCGGGAGTCTACATGTTTCCTCTTACAAGTCCTCTTCCTAGGAGGATCTCCCGACACATCAGGAGAATCCTCGAAGAGGGGAAATTCCCAATGGGAAACCTGAGGCGGAGGATCTCTGGGTCCTGTAGCAAGAGAAGTGGCAGAGATGTCAACAGGTACTATAGAGGGAGGAGCTTGGGAACAGACTGCTGACTGATACCAGTGGCCAGCACACTCTTCATCACCTCGAATGCTCCCCTCCCAGGCAGGTCCGAGAGAACCCGCTCGAAGAGCTAGGAACCCAGGGACCACCGAAGGGAAGTCTCCGAGGCAGATGTCGGAGCCGAGCTCACCAGGCCGAGGCTCCAAGGGGAAGAGCGGTTCGACAAGGGTCCGATGCCACTCACCCCTCGGAGGAGACCATGGAAGCCCGACCACGAATCCCTCTAAGGAAGGTCTCAAGAGGAGATAAGAGTAGAGGCTGAAGGAACAGAAGGGGTATCTGTCCTCCAGCCATAGCAGTAACCATTCGAAGACTCCAACTCCAAGCTCTGGGGTAGAGTTGAAGGAGGAACTGTAATGGGGTGTGGACCAACAGTCGTCTGTTGTGACGGACTATGTAACACTTGGGTCAGTACCTGTGACTTAAGTAATCTACTGACCACTCTCTCTAGGTCATGATCTGACAGCCTGGATGACCTTGAAGATCGGCTCCGATGGCTCCGCTCCGAGAAGAGGTGAAGCCGGAGGCGAAGTATCGGCTCCAAGGAAGGAGACCTCAACCTCTTCCTTGAATGAGCCATCGGAACCGATGAAACTATAGATCCTGTCGGAGCCGAAGACTTATCGGCACCGACAGGAAGCTCGATGTATCGGCTCCAGCCGGAGCCGATACAGCCACCAATGTAAGGGTGTCGGAGCCGATCGAGCCGACACGATGCCTGCACATGGGTGTCGGAACCGATCGGAGCCGACACCAAAGTGGTGAACCAGAGTCGGCACCGATAGCCATCGGTGCCGAAGGTTTGTTACCCAGAATCGGCTCCAGCCGAGCCGATCTCGACTCTGAATGAGTCGGAGCCGAGGCCACAGGCTTGGACACAGAAGCCTGGGCCTTGGAAGACTTAGCTGATTTAGATGGAGCCGACTTAGCCGGAGAGCCCTCCGGCTTAAGAAGGCCCCTCAAAATCAGTTATTTCTTCCTGCAGGACTCTCTGGCTGAAAGAATGACAAATA
The DNA here is from genome assembly GCF_019279795.1 of Protopterus annectens. NCBI lineage: Eukaryota > Metazoa > Chordata > Ceratodontiformes > Protopteridae > Protopterus > Protopterus annectens. The sequence continues at coordinate 382,709,674 of NC_056740.1, forward strand.
GCACAGGAGTCCTGCAGGTGAAGAGGCCCAGGCAGAAGTGTGACTGTCTGTCAGAGACATCTTCTGACAGCACGAGTCACACTTCTTAAAACCTGAGACCCTTTCTTTAGACATGGTGCTTCACACACACACACACACACCAGTCAAAAATTAAAATTAAAAATACCAAAAGGTATCACTAAAACAAACAGACACACACCCTAACAGGGAGGATGGGATGGGTTTAGTTTGACTAAAAAATTTGAAGAGACAGGGATTTTCTGTCAGAAAGGAATTAAATAATTAACTTAATAACTAAAAATTTAAGGTTTTTTAACAAAAGGGGCTTTAATATAGTAAAGTGAATCACTTACCAGGAGCTGGTAAAAGGAGGACCTCATCAGCGAAGCGGCAAACGAGATCTGGGTACTTACCGCCTTGCATCATGGGATATGGGGCTGCCTCGAGCTGGTAAAAGTGACTCTCGAGCTTAGCAGTGCAGTCGAGCCGAGGATCGGCTCCGAACCCATCAAGCAAGAATGAAGGCGAGATTGACAACTTAACATCAAATATATATATATATATATATATATATATATATATATATATATATATATATATATATATGTACAAAGGATCCGCGGTGGTGGTGCTGCGGTAGCGTTGTCGCCTCACAGCAAGACGTCCCGTTCGATTCTCAGCTAGAGCATCTACTGTGGAGACATGCGTGAATGGGCGTACCTTCGTTGAAGGTTGTGCGTTACGGCCGGCAACTCAGCATGTAAAAATCAACTGCCAATCATTAGCGAACTGGAATTCCACTGTGGTGACTCCTAACCGGGAAAAGCCGAAAGACACAGCATATACAAAAGACTCTGGGAGGTCTGAATTCTAAATTGTCATAAAACCCACTGATCAAAAAAGGTACAGAAAAACCAATAGGTTCAACCGAAGACTCCATAGCACATCCTTATCGATAGGAGATAATTCTCTACTGGCCATTACCTGCAGAAAAAAAGGAAGGCAGAACCTTAGTCATGTGGTTGGTCCCCAGAAACAGGCATGAAGCAATAAAAAACATCTGAAATATATACAAACACAAACAAGGAAAAATCCTTTATCTTGGATTACAACTAAAGTCTACAAATGTACTTATAGCAAAGGGGTAGATGTTATCGATTGTAGGCACTATGAAGGCTACAGCAATGATCAATACAGATATTACAGACATTAAACAGCTGCTGGACATAAATGATAAAAACACGAAATGGTAGGTTAAGCAAGTATAACAGATGTGGTCAAGTATATGGTGCAATTTAATATTATTTATGTACAGCTTTTACTGAAACTACTTGAATCTATGAAAGAGCAGTAGAAATCATTATGTCTGGGGATGCAGAAATTACCTGCATCTAGCAGTAACATTAAAAAGATACAGGCTACAGGAATTTCAGTAAAGCATTTGACTGAAGAACCACTGACATACACAGCAAAGTGTAACACACTAGTACAATAATGTTTTGGTTTTTATAATTTTGTTTGATATAGGTTCATAGATTAGTACAAGGCTAACTGCTCTTGCGAGCCATTTTAAGCCTAGCCAATTATTCCTTGTGAGACTCAAAGCCTGCACCTTGTCTTTGTAAGGCAAACCCCTTAACCATTAAGGCACCTTCCCAACAGTCACTTTAATTACTTCAAAAGCTAAACTATTTTTCATTACCTCTGTGAAGCCAGGGCTCATGACTGGCTAAGGAAAAACAATTTAAAAATGTCATGCATTTTTTCTTCTATTTCCTAGAACAAATGGACTGCAAAATATGCATTTCCCATGTCCTGGATAAACACGACACTTTCTCTTTCTGAATAAAAAAGGACATGCAAGGACACAAAATGCCTGAGTGTAATTGTCTTAAGTGCTTGCATCTCCTGCACTAACAGGTCATAAAATCTAATCACAGTCCAGTTCAAAGAAATAACTAACTTGAACCATGAACAGAAGGCATACATTGAAGTGCAGACAGCTAAACAGCTGCATATTGATATCCTGTCCACTGATAAGTTCTACTGCCTCTGGGCTAAGTTGCTTTTGTTGTGGGATGGCAAAATAACTAGGAAAAGCAGCTGCAATACTTTCTTCTAGAGAAAATTATGTAAAGAAGCCTTAGAGCACAAATGAGGAATTGACCTCTATAAAAAATGTGAGCATGGTCTTTGCTATCTCTATTATTTATTTATTTATTTACTTACTTATTTATACACACTTTGTTGACCAAGTTAACCCCACAATGTCAATCTTTTCAGGGGAGACCTGAGGTGGTACGTATACTGGCTAGGGGAAATTTGACCATGGTACAAGGGATCTTTCAGTTTTCTTTTTCAACTAGTGCTTTGGGATCTTTTACATCCATGTGATCTACCACCAACTTACACAGATGTGACCTCAGTTAAACATTCAATCCAGAGTTTTTACTTGGAAGAACTTGGTGACACATCTGAGGAAAATGCTTGCTTGCATGTGAATATTCTAAACACTTTTTACTCAGATTAGTCAGGTCACCATTTCTTAGTAAAAGGTAGCTAGGAGGTCTAGTAATCAGTAGATCAGACTTTTTCTGTACATATTCTATCCGGTGAAACTGACTTTTATTTTATTCTTCCACATGTACTTTTCATTTTTTTTCATATTTCGCCTGTAACTGCACTATTGGGCTACTGTTTGAGGTAAAACTGACCAATGTTTAATCTTTATCTGGTCTTTATTATATACATTACTGTTCTTTATTATCTGAAAGGAGAGTTATAATTTGCCATTGGTTAACAAGCTCTGGCTCCCCTTCTCCACTTAGCCTGAATCATTTAGATTTAGTAAGAGTAATAATATTAATGTGCATGATTACACAGTTGGTTTAATAAGAGCAGCAGGTAACTGCAGTCCTTTGAACAGTTCCAGAGTGGAGGTAGTAATACCGTGCCAAGAAGAATGATTTACGGAAATGGAGAATTCTGTGAGCCTTCCTTGAGAATTGTGTACACAGGTTTATTTGAAAATAGCAACTAGCATGAAAGGCATTTGCCATGGGTAATGGGCACTAGAACACACTGTACTTCACAGAGAAAGAAAGAGGGGAGAAAGGAGCCTAGGTACAAGATGAAAGCCTCAGCTCTGAAGCACGACTGCCTGCATTCTAATCTAGGAGTGGATACTGGAAGCCCATACCCAGGACAGTAGTGCATATTCCCTTAAGATCCTGGGGTCAGGCTGTATTTTATGAAATGATTACCGAGTCAGACTTATGTGCACTTTCTTCTTGTCTTTTACTCTGCTGGGTATCAGTGGTGTGACTTGGAAGAGTATCTGTCTGGTGCATGCTAAAACCTTTTTTTCATATCAGGGTTGTTGTGTCTTCCTCCAGTCATCACATTTTTGTGGCAGTGACCAACGTTCCTCACATATGAGTGGAATGGATGGGGTTCAAACCCTGTCTGTGCTATCATAACTTTCACTAGTAAGGGCAATATGCCTACACTGAAACTGGACTCTACGACCCTTTGCCTGACTGTGTCACCTGAATACACAAGTGCTTGTATATCACCTGCCCACCTGTATTAAAATGAAGCAAGGGATTCCTTAAGACTGTTGTTCCATCTTTCAGTGAGCTTCTCTCTTCTTCAGTACTGCATGATGGTGAAGTTGGTGTATGCATAAAGTTTCTGGTGAGAGTGTAGTGTTCCTTTTGCAAAATAAAACAAAGAAAAACAACTTTTTTGAGCTGGCTCCATTACATTACAAGTAGCTGGCAGATTTTTAGGTACCACAAAAGGTGATTTCAGATTCAAAGGATAGTGTTATGATACCTCATAGCAGAAGTAAGATCCACTCACTCTCAAACTCACTCAAACGCACGAAGCATCGGAAACCATCCAGGTGCAATTAACCATAGGCAAAACTGCTCTACAATTTGTAGCATGCTACAGGCCACCCTCTCAAACTCAGGAACCCCACACAGCCTTCTTGAAGACACTGGAGGGTATAAATGTATCTCCAAACACCATTATATTGGGTGACTTCAACTACCCGAATATAGACTGGGAACATTACTCAAGCCCAAACTTTCTAGCCCAAAGGTTCCTGGAGTTCATAAATTCAAATGCCATGGAACAACTAGTCACCGTTCCCACAAGAGGAGAAAATATACTAGATCTCATCATCACAAACATGTGGACAAAATGCTCCACACCGGAAGTATATCCCTCATTGGTGAGATCAGATCATAAACTAATCTCACTGGATATCCACATCCCGCCCACCCCAAACAAAAAAGACCACAGTGAAGAACTTCTCTAAAGCAAACTTCACACTACTCAGGACTGGTGTGGTATCCTTCAAGGCCCCCGAGCCAGTGGAAACCACAACCCAAGCTCGGAAGCCCTTACAAATGCCTTCACGAACACCTTCAGGACTGCATGGATCAGGCAATCCCTAATAAAACCAAGACTCTTTCCACCAAGGGTAAACGCCCAGTCTGGTGGACCCCAGCCATAAACAAACTTTACAATAAGAGGAGAAAGCTGTTACATGATAGAGCAAAATCCATAAAAGAGAAGACACCTTTGATCATTATTAGTAAAAAATACGAGCACTCATAAAATCATCCAAGGCCAACTTTGAGAGAAAAATTGCCATAGATTCAAAAGACAATCATAAGGCCTTCTTCAGCTATGTTAGAAACCTGGGTGGAAACTCCCAGATATGCTCAGAATTAGTCCAAAATGATACAAAAATCACTGAACCCACAGACATTGCCAACATACTGGCAGACAAGTTCAGTGCAAACTTCACCCCCCTCTCCCCCCCAAAAGGAGAGATAACTATCCCAGCGGAGTGCAGCCTCCCAGACATCTCCAATGCGCAGGTGAAAGCTGCTCTCTCTAAAGAGAACACTGCATCAATGGGACCAGATGGTGTCCCCGGCTGTGTGCTACACAAACTCAATGAGGAACTAAACCCGCACATAAGGCAGCTGTTTAATCTTAGCCTTACCACAGGATACGTGCCCAAGGAGTGGCGTATGGCAACTGTGGTCCCACTCCACAAAGGCGGTGCCTCTACGGACCCTGGTAATTACCGCCCCATAAGCTTAACAAGCCTGGTCTGCAAAGCTATGGTGAGGATCATAATGGAACTCATAAACAAAGGCATAGGGGACTTGCAGACATTGGACCCGACCCAGTTTGGCTTTGTCAAGGGCAGATCATGCCTTTTGAACTTGGTCGACTTCTTCGAAACAGTCACCAAGGCCATTGATGAGGGAAAGGCAGTCCATACAGCCTACCTTGACCTTGCAAAAGCTTTCAACACAATACCCCACTCGGGTATTATAGAGAAACTTACCAGCTTAAATGTAAACCCCTTATGTCACAAGATGGGTTGCAAACTGGCTAAAGGACAGAACCCACAGGGTTAGAGTAGCTGGCGCCATGTCAGACTCCAAGCCGGTCACAAGTGGTGTCCCACAGGGCTCAGTCCTTGGCCCCCTGTTGTTCGGCATCTACTTCTCAGAAGTACAGGCTAACATAGGAGGACTATGACTGACAAAGTTTGCAGATGACTGCAAACTGAAAGCCATAGTGGAAAGTACATCGGAAACAGATATCCTTCAGTGGGGTCTCATGGAAACTGATAGCTGGTGCCAGAGCCATGGCCTGAAGTTAAATGCCAAAATGTCATACCCTTCGGGAAAACAAGGTAACCCCAAGCTACCATATAGGTGGCAATCCACTAAGCACAGAAGAGGTTATCAGGGACCTGGGGACCCAGGTTGACAGTGGCCTTTCTTTTGACACTCACATTGCTAAAGTGGTTAGAAAAACCTTCTACATTGCCCACCTGATCATGAAGGGATTCACATCCAGATCAAGTGAGGTCATTGTTCCCCTGTACTCTTCACTTATCAGACCAATGATCGAGTACAATGCCCCATTCAGGATGTATCTCACCTGACACCTGCAGCAATTGGAGAGACCCCAAAAGTTCCTCACCAAAAGGATAAAGGGACTCCAAAATCTGTCATATGCTGCCAGACTGAAGAAACTCCAGCTCTATTCAGTCGCATACCGTCTGCTCAGAGGTGACCTGTGCCTGACATACAAGGCCATGTCCAACCCGGAATTAATGGGCATGCTCCACCTCAAAAAATCCAAATCTACCAGATCCACTAGAGCAAGCGACTTAAACCTTAGCACGGATATAAATAGGACATGCTGGAGGGAAAGATTTGTCACCCAGAGACTCCCTATGTTGTGGAATAAAATCCAGGTCCATGTGAGGCAGAGCACCTCGCTGGTTCTGTTCAAGAGAAATCTTGACCGGTGGATGGGAGATCGTAGGTTTACCCTGGGAATCATCTCTGTGTCACTGCTGGACAGAGGCACAACAAACTAATGGGCACAGTATTTTTTAGCATAAGGGGTGGCGTAAGCCACAAAAACTCTGGGCTAGGCTTATAAATGCCTTAGGGCAGATAGCCTAGTATAAACCTATGAACCTATGAATCTATGAACCAGTACTTACATACCTCTATATATTTGGAGTGAACTACTGAACTGTACACAGGCACTTCCATGCAGAATTATGGCAGTTTTGCAATGACACTCCTATGACTTAGAAAAATAAGTTTATTCAAGTCTCAAGGGTGCTTTCCAAGATGTCTGAACACTGATCAACAACTTTATTTCAGCTCTTGCAGTGTGAAAAAAGAAACTATGAGATAAGTTCCAGTAAATTCTGGCAGCTTTAGTAAAATTCAGTTAACCGGATAGTAAGTACACTGCTTGGATGCTAACAAAGAAGAAACTTGGAAAACTGAAAAGAAAGTCTACTAGAAAAGGTGAACAGAAAACACTGACTCAGAAGAATTCTGCAACTATTCATCAAAAAGCAATTCAGTCTCCAGCTTTGGTAATTTAAAGGGAAAAATAAGTTAAAATGTGCTCACAGCTGATTAAAATAAATCAAACAATGATGGAGTATATTAACTCAAAATCCTGGAAAAAATGGGAGAAGCTTTAAACAGCTATTCAGATGAATTGATAAAACTGCAAACAAATCAGATCAAAACAAAGAAAAGGCTGACCAAGTATGCAACTGTTCAAGAAGAGAGGTTTCAAAATGGTAGAGTGAGTGGACAGAGCAAGCAGAGAAAACCTGAGATTTTCTACTGTACCAAATAAACTGGAATGAACAGACTGTATTAATTTTATCAAAGCACAGATGAGTAAATACATTTGTTAATTGAAAGGGCTCATTGTGTGCATCCCCCCAAACCTGGCTACGAGAAAGCAGCCAAGACCTGTATTAGTAGAGATGCAATCATACCGGCAAAAACAGTAGATCCTGAAACAATTGTGGCAGAAGGGCAAAGTATTAAAAACTGGAGACTTTAGAGTATTTGTGGAAAATGATCATTAACTGTACACCAGGCAGAAGAGAAGTACATATATCCTGGCACTCGAGGAATGTTGAAAGCCATGTGTGAGATTCAAGTTGCTATATCCATCTGTATTCAGAATATTTATTCCTGGAGGATCAAAGTACTTTTTATGCAGAACAAGCTATGAAATAAATACAAAAGTCTGTCCAACAAAAAGTGAGTCATCAAACAAAAGGGGATTCTGTTTCTCATTCTTCTAATGGTATAGCTCATAGAGACACTTTGCCAGTGAAACCTTTTAAAATTTTCCAAAAATGTTTGGAAGACAGAAAAAAACACAGGAGTTGGGTAGAAGAATTGTGAGTACTGTGGACTTAAACTGGAGTCTGGGGGTTGGGAGATGGAAAAGAAGAAGAAGATGACCATCAGTACTGAAATTATTGAATAAATGAGACTATAAACATCAATCACTTTTCTGAAATATGGCTTTACCTGAAAAAGTGACCAAGAAAAACTGCACTTTTATTGACTTTGTTAAACTTCTCGGGGGGGGGGGGGACTGACAGGTATATGCCCCACTTCACGTCATTAATGTTTGGAAGGACAATGAAAGGTGGGAGAAAAAAAAAGAGAAAAGGGAAAAAGTAACCGTACATAAAAAAAGTGTTCTTAATATTATCTGTATAAATATTTTTTGATATAAATTGCATAGTAAATAGCATACAGCATTTTAGTGGCTGTTATATGTGATAAAGATACTAAAATAAAAATGCTCTTTTTTCCTTTTAAGAAATGTAGGCATTACAATATAAAATGAAGAAAGGCTTGACAAAAGCATATTTAAGTTAACAGGTTGCCATGGAAGCAGGCTGACTAAAGGTGAATGCAATAAATATAGAGGTTTACTGACAGAAATGTAAAAATAAAAAGTACAAGGGAAGCAGCTCAGCAAAAGATAAAGTTTGAAATTATTGGAAGTGAATATGAAACAGCAGCTCTTCTCGTAACTAAACACTTTCATGGATTTACTAGAACAGTGTATAATTTAGTTTAAAGACAGACATGCACTTTTTCTTGAGGCTAAAAGTTAAGGTTTTCTAAAAGCATATAAATTGTTTTCACGTCTGGAAAGGGGGGGGGACAAAGAACAATTAGATTAAGTACGAGCATAGGCTGTAACATGCCCCCTAACATGGACAACATTAATTTTATGTTAATTAATGCCTGTGGGTGCAACTATCGATTTGGGATAACCACTCATATCAGGAGGGTTAAACTTCATTATTTGAAGATGTGCACAGTTATGTGTGTTTGCTTTAAGTTAATACGTGATGAGGTGTTTTTGTGTCCGTGTGTGTGTGTGTGTGTGTTTTGAGAGCTTTCATTAAAACAAAAAGTCTTGTAAAATGTGACACAGATTCAAATAGAGGTGACAAGAAACAACTGTATAAAGGATCAACCTGCCAAACATTTGTGTGTGCATGTAACACAAAAGCTGAAAAAAAGACATTTTAAACAGCTGTCATATATAATAGGTGGGAATAATAACAACTTATCAAAATGGCTACAATAAGCATATATTTTAAGAATGTGAATTTACTCACAATTATAGAAAAAAGGTAAGAGTATTGAATTATATTAAGAAATGCAGAGTGCAAACAGCAATGCTACAGGAAACATATTAGGAAACAATTGGGCATGTGAATTTGAAAGGATTTCAGGTTCATAGGAGATTACTAGGCTAATGGCTCTAGAGTCCCTACAAGCTTAGTCAGTTTTACCCAAATTTCTATCCCTAGAGGAAAGATAAAGTACAGTTATGTACACTTACCATAAATGTAGATATTCGAGTGTCTTCACTGTTGCAGTTATCACATTTGGGTTATCCCTGCTGAGGTAGCCCTCAGCTGGCCCGAATACCAGAGACTTAGTATTTTTGCGTTGGTTGCTGTTGCTTGAAGACTGATGTCAGGTCGTCAGTGGTATAAAGGAAGGCAGCGGCACCATTACATCAGTTTTTCTTGCCCTAACTGGTCAGCAGCCCCCAAAGTAGGCGGCCAGGCTCTGGTGGCAGGACCCCACCAGTGGAAAAAAATACCAATATGGACCCTTGTAAAGTAAGGAGAACAACAAGAAAGAAAGGTAACAAAAAGAAAAAAAGGGGAAAGAGGGAGGGAAACCAGGACTGCAACAGTGAAGACACTCTAACATCTACATTTGTGGTAAGTGTACACAGGTGTACTATGTTCTTCGTGTTTTACTGTTGCAGTCATCACATTTGGGTAGATTCCCAAAGCTGAGGAAATGGGTGGAGGCAGTCAAGGGAGCTAGGGGCTGGTTGGCATGCCCTGCAAGACTGCAGAGGCAAAACCTGCCCTGGATTTAGAAATAAGAGGCAGGTGGTAATGTTTGGTAAAGGTGTGAACAGATATCCAGATGGCAGCCTTCAGGATGCCCCTGGTGGGGACTCCTCTAAGGAATGCTGCAGAGGTGGAGGCTGCCCTGGCGGAGTGGGTCCTGATCCCCTTGGGGGGAGGTTTGCCATGCTGTTTGCAGCAGAAATGGATGCAGTGTGCTATCCATTTGGAAATGGTTTTTTTGGAGATTACTTTGCCCTCTGCCGCTGAAGCAAAGCTAACCAGCAGTTGATCAGATTTTCTGAAGGGTTTAGTCCTGTCAAGATAGTATCTGAGCTGTCTCTGCACATCTAGAGGGTGCAGAATCCTTTCCCCCTTGTTTTGAAGGTTAGGAAAGAAGATGGGCAAATGGATGGATTGGTTAAGAGCCACAATGGATACCACCTTGGGCATGAAGGATGGATTAGTTCTGTGGGATACCCTGTCTGCATGGAAGATGATGAAAGGTTCCACTGCCATGAGTGCTTGCAGCTCAGAGACTCTTCTGGCTGAAGTGATGGCCAGGAGGAAGACCATCTTCCAGGAGAGAAACTTTATGTCTGCAGAAGAAGCTGGTTCGAATGGAGGCAGGATGAGCTTTTCTAAGACAAAGTTAAGGTCCCAAACCAGTGTTGGTGCTCTTCTGGGGGGGGCCTCAAGTTGTTGGCCCCTCTGAGGATCTGCTTGATCACAGGGTGCGAAAAAAGAGGTTGCTCAGTGGGAAAAGGAGTGGAAATAGCAGAGGCATGACTTTTTATAGAGGAGAAAGAGAGACCACTGTGTAGTAAGTCAGGGTAAGTAATCAAGGATGAGAGGGATGGAGGGCTGTGCTGTATTGGCCCCCTTAGCCTGGATCCAGGTGCAGAACTTTTTACATTTAACTGCATAAGACTTTCTGGTGCTAGGGCATCTGGTCTCTTGGATAACATCCAGAACCTGTTTACTGAGGAGGGCAGACTGGTCAGGGGCCAGGTTATAAGCCACGCTGCCAAATTGAGTGTCTGCAATTGGGGGTGCATGAATTCCCCTTCCCTCTGGGTTAGGAGGTTGGGAATATGAGGAAGATTCCATGGGGGCAGTGGAGACAGGCTGCGCAGCAAGGGGTACCAGTGCTGTCTGGGCCAATCTGGAACTATGAGAATGGTCCTTGGTTTTTCCTCCCTTATTTTGATCAGTAACTTGAGAATGAGAGGTAGGGAAGGAAAGGCATAGACCGAGAGGTTTACCCAGGGGAAGAACAGGGGATCTACTTTCCATGCCATGCAGTGATGCTCCCCGGTGCAGAATTTGCTGAGCTGATGGTTGGTGTGGGAGGCAAAGAGGTCGACCTCCAGGGTTCCCCATTTCTGGGTTATTAGTAAGAAGGTGTTTCTGTTGAGCTGCCACTCATGGGGGTCCAATGGTTTTCTGCTTAATTGGTCTGCCAGGGAGTTGAAAGAGCCTGGCAGGTATTGTGCTAACAGGTGTAGATGCATGGAAGAGGCTGTGAACCAAATGGTCATGGCCATCCTGCACAGCGGATAGGAGTGAGTCCCTCCCTGCTTGTTAATGTACCACATCACTTGTTTGTTTTGATCAGGAGAACCCCTGGAGAGAGAAGGGGTTTGAAAGCTATCAAGGCCTGCTGCACAGCCATCATCTCTTTTAGACTGATGTGCATGGGGAGTTGCTAGGGGTTCAATTGGCCCTGTAACTTGCCATCCAGGTGTGCACCCCAAGCGTAGTCTGATGCATCTGTGGTGAGGGTCTGGGTGGCAAGGTGTGGGGAGAAGGGCAGTCCCTTGTTGTGGGAGCAGGCTGATGCCCACCAAGAAATTCCTCCCTCAGGCAAGGAATAACAGGTAAAAGAGTTTCCAGATCTTGAGAGTGTTGACACAAAGGCTCTTTTGGTACCACTGAAGTTTCCTCATATGCAGTCTGGCATATGGAATAAGGAGTATGCAAGATCCCATGAACCCCAGGGCTTGCAGAATTTCCTTTGCAGAGAGATGGGGCCTGGTGGCCAGTTGAGAGAAGTAAGCTGATAGGAAAAGTACAGTTTTGTACCTACCATAAATGTAGATGTTCGAAGATCCACATTGCTGCAGTCCTTACATATGGGTAGTCCACTGTCCTCGGTCGGCCCAAATACCAAAGTATAAGGCTGACGTCGGTCAAGGCGCTAAAAACTGACATCAAGACATCAGGGTACAAAAGCGCATGACCGACGTCATATCCTCAGTCTTTTCTTGCCCCAGATGTCAGAAGGCCCTAAAAAGAAAGGCCAAAACCAAAAGACAGCAAAAAACCAACCAACCACCCCTGCACTAATCCTATTTACAGTATTTACAATATTCACAACCCAAACGACACAACCGCCTCTAACTACAGAGGAGACGAAGGGAGGGTAAATTGGACTGCAGCAATGTGGATCTTCGAACATCTACATTTATGGTAGGTACAAAACTGTACTATGTTCTTCATCTCACATTGCTGCAGTCCTTACATATGGTAGAATCCCAAAGCAGAGGTAAGGGAGGATGGCAAAACTATAAAGCATTAGGAGCTGCCAAAATGCCCTGTAAAATTGCAGTGGCAAAACCAGCCCTAGATTTAGAGTAAAGTGGAAGGTGGTAATGCTTAGAGAAAGTATGCACTGAACTCCAAGTAGCTGCCTCCAAAATATCTTTAGTTGCCACCCCTTAAAAAGCTGTAGAAGTGGCAGTAGCCCTAGTGGAATGAGGCCTAATCCCAGCTGGAATCTCCTTACCATGATGGGAATAACAGAAAGCAATACAAAACCCAATCCACTTAGAAATAGTTTGTTTTGAAACAGGCTTGCCCTGAGAACTCAAAGCAAATGAAACAAATAACTGCTGAGACTGCCTGAACCCTTTAGTTCTGCTCAAATAATATCGCAACTGCCTGTGTATATCCAAAGTGTGCAAAATCTTTTCCCCTTTATTTTGGGGTTTGCATAAAAAGTAGGCAAATGAATAGTTTGGTTTAAAGCCACACTAGAAACCACTTTAGGCATAAAGGAAGGATTAGTACGTAAAGATACCCTATCCTTATGGAAAATTAAGAAAGGCTCAACCGCCATAAGGGCCTGTAATTCAGAAACACTTCTCGCAGAGGTAATGGCCAACAAAAAGCAGTCTTCCATGATAAATATTTCAACTCGGCAGTAGCTGCAGGCTCAAGGTTGTAGAGTGAGTTTCTCCAACACAAAATTGAGATCCCAAGCAGGAGTAGGAGCTCTCGTGGGGTCTTATATTCTTTGCCCCTCTAAGGAATTGTTTAAACAAAGGATGAGAAAACAATGGTGGGTCACAGTCATAGTGAGCAGAAATTGCTGCAGCATGAACCTTAATAGAGGAGAAGGACAAACCTTTGTCCAGTAACTCAGTAAGATATTGAAGAGCCACACTTAAATTAGGCTTAGAAACATCAAATTCCTTTGCTGTACTCCAAAATAAAAATCTCCTCCATTTATCTGCGTACACTTTCCTTGTACTAGGCCTTCTGGCCTCCAAAATAACATTCAAAACTTGCTGTGGAAGCTGAGACCTTCCAGGGTTTAAAACAGAATATGCCAGGCTGTTAGATGTAGAGAGTGAAGTTTGACATTGAGTAAATGACTGTTCTCCTGAGACAGCAGGTGTGGAATCGAAGGCAAAGGCCATGGAAGCTCCCATACCAGACTTCTCAGTAATGGGTACCAGTGCTGTCGAGGCCAATCTGGAGCTATTAAAATCATCTTTGGCTTGTCCTGTCTGACCTTCAGGAGTACCTTTGGGAGGAGAGAGGCAGGTGGAAAGGCATACACATGAAGATTGCTCCAATTGAATGAGAGAGCATCCACTTTCCAAGCTGTGGGATGAAACCTTTTTGTGCAAAACTTTGGCAGCTGGTAATTTAGTGGAGAAGCGAACAGATCTATGTCTGGAGTTCCCCATAACACTGTCAATTTCTGAAACACATGAGGATCCAATTTCCACTCGTGGGGATCCATAATTTGTCTGCTCAACACATCTGCTAAGGAGTTCTGTGCTCGGCAGAAACCTTGCCTGAAGATTTAGCTGTAAACTGAGAGCAGTCTCCCACAAAATCATTGCTTGTCTGCATAGAGGATAAGAATCGTTCCTTGCTTGTTGATGTACCACATGACAGTTGTGTTGTCTGTTAGAACCAACACCTGCCCTGGAAGAAGTAAATCCTTGAAAGCTATTAATGCAAATTGGACTGCTAACATCTCCTTCAAGTTGATATGTAAATGTTGAAGTCTGGCAGGCCACGTGTCTTGTACCCACTTTCCATTTAGATGAGCTCCCCAAGCTTTGTCTGAGGCATCTGTCGTTAGAATCTGACTCGCCTCTGGCCGGGTCACAGAGAGTCCCTTGTTTAGGTGACATTCCTGAGCCCACCACAAAAATTCCTTTTGAATGCAAGGTATTATCTGAATGACAGTGTCCATATCTTGGCAGTGCTGTGTCCATACATTTTTGAGATACCATTGTAGCTTCCTCATATGCAGTTTGGCATTGGGAAGCACCAGAATACAAGATGCCATGAACCCCAAGGCTTGAAGGACTGTCCTTGCAGTCAGCCTGGACTGATGAGACAATTGGGAAGTAAAGAGAAAGATTCTTTTGTTTGTCCGGGGTCAAAAGGCCATCTGGGATGCTGTATTCAGTCTCACACCAGAAAGCACATGTCCTGAGAGGGTACTAGACTGGACTTTATTTCGTTCACAGAATACCCCAGGCATCTTAGCACTGCTATCACATACTGTAAATGATGAAGAAGTTCGTCCTTTCCTTGGGCCAGAATCAGGCAATCGTCCAAATAAGGATAGATCTGTATTCCTCTTAGCCTGAAGAAAGCTATCACTGGAGCCAGAACCTTCGTGAACACTCTGGGCGCAGTAGATAAGCCAAAGGGCAATGCAGAGAACTGATAATGAGAAGTCCCAGCCCGAAAACGCAGATACTTTCTGCAACTGAGCCTGATAGGCACATGAAGGTAAGCCTCCTTGAGATCCAGAGTCACCATCCAGTGATCTTTGCCCAGCAGAGGTAAAGACTGTTGTAACGTCAACATTTTGAACTTGGGAATGCCCAGATATGTGTTGAGGATAGATAAATCCAAGATTGGTCTCCACGTGTTCCCTTTCTTTGGTACTAGGAACAGGCGAGAATAAAATCCTAGGCCCACTTCTGGCAGAGGGACCGGTTGTATGGCCCCTATTTGAAGTAGTAGAGAAATTTGTTTGTGAGCCTCTATTCTTTGCTGAGGAGGAACGTCCGGCATGCCTTTGAAAGGAGGCAAGGTATGGAAATAAAACTTGTAACCTCGGTGTATGATATCCAGTACCCATTTGTCTTGGGTAATCAAATTCCAATTTTCCTTGAAGAGTGCCAACCTTCCTCCCAAAGGAGCTGCCAGGCAAGAAGGATCTGGCAGCTGAAAAGGTAGGTCATTGGGCCTGTTTACGAAAGGACTGGCCCCTGCCCTCACCCGAAGATTGTGCAGGTGAACTCCCTGTTCTAAGTCTGAAAGAACTCTGAGCTCTGCCCCTACCACGTCTAGATCTACCCCTAGACTGAGAATCATAAGAAGGATCGTCCACCCCTTAGCAGGCCAATTCCTACTAAACTTTGGAGGCTGTACTTGCAAAAAATCTTTAACAGCCTGCATGGACTTAGCCTTGTCTTCCATTTTCTTCAAGACTGACTCCACAGGTGAACCAAACAATACATCAGACTGTAAAGGAGCATCCAAAATCCTTGTCTTAACATGGTCAGATAAATTCTGATCCCTCAGCCATGCGTGCCTGCGAAGAACTGAACCAGTGGCAGCCACCCTAGACGAGGCCTGTACAGCATCAAAACCACATTGTAAAGAATGCTTACCCACCTGCTCTGAAACATGCACCAAATCTTGTAACTCTTTACACTCAATGCCTTCCGCCAGAGCATCCACCTTAGACTTCAAATGAGAAAGAAGATAGTTTTGATATTTCAACATATGAAACTGGCAATCCAAAGCCCTCATAGCTAGGGTAGAAGATGTATAGACTTTCTTTCCCCATCTATCCAAAGCTCTGGCCTCTTTATCTGGAGGAACCGGATTTTTTACAACAGAGGCCTTGACACCCTTAGGTCCCTGACTAACAGTTTCTGGGTCCGCCCTAGGACTCTTATAAAGATATTTATGAGCCTCAGGCACCCTGTAATACCTATCCGGTTTAACAGGAGCAGGAGGCAGAGAATCAGGATTAAGTGAAGCCTCTGCAAACACATCTTCCACAACATCCAGAACAGGAGGTATAGCCAAGGGCCTATGCTAGGGCAAAAGCAAAAATTCCCTAAGCCTTTTCCTGGAATCAGAGAAGTCCTGACCTTCCCACTTAAAATGTTCCCTCATGGAATGAAGAGTCTCTGAAAAAGAAAAATCCTCTGGAGGAGAAGCAGAAGGAGTCGAATCATCTGCATCAGAATCAGAATAAGGAGAGTACTCCTGCAAGTCTTCAGCCGAAGACTCAGAAACATCCGAAGCCTGCTCAAAACTCCCCAACTCTGGCTCCACCCTAGGCCTCTTATCAGGAGGGGGCAAAGAACCTCTAATCAGAGTAATCAAATCTTCTGCCATTTTAAGCATGTGCTTCTTGGGCACCGACCCTGCTGCACTAGGAGTGACACCAACAGAAGCTAAACCTGGCCTGCCTCTGGGAGAAGTCTTGGAAACCGAAGGAGAGGGCCTAACCACCCTAGGAAGGGAGGGGAGTACAGTAACTTGGGAAGCCCCTTCAGCCTGACCTGCCTCCTGAGAGGCCACATCCTGCAATATCAAAGTCTCCCCCTGGGACTCCAGAGAAGCCTCCGTCGGAACCACCGGTTCCACTGACACCTCTAAAGAACCGACGTCTGGAACTGACGACTCTTCTTGCCTGGGTTTAACTGCTTTGTCTTTGCGCTTCTTCGAAGAAGCGGGCGCCGGAGAATCCGACGGCATATTATAATTGCACCGCTTCAAGACCAGCCTAGCACAATCTAACCTTCGCTTAATAGTGCGCTTATTGAACCTAGCACAAAAGCGACACCCAACAACGTCGTGCTCAGGCCCCAAACAAGGAATACACAAAGAATGATAATCCCTATGCGGTATCTGTTTCCCACAAGAAATACAGTTATTCACTTTTTCTGACATCCGGTAAAACACTGAGGCAAGAAAAAACAAAATATTCCCCAACGGGTACTTAGCCAACTTTGATTCGGTCTGAAACTCCGAACTCGAAAAATTTCAGAGCCGGGCACTTGCAACGCTGCTTCTGCATCGGACCATGCGGCAAAAAAGACTGAGGATATGACGTCGGTCATGCGCTTTTGTACCCTGACGTCCTGATGTCAGTTTTTAGCGCCTTGACCGACGTCAGCTTTATACTTTGGTATTCGGGCCGACCGAGGACAGCGGACTACCCATATGTAAGGACTGCAGCAATGTGAGATGAAGAACATCTTTGTTTCTCTGGTACTACGAAAAAATGGACTGAGTGCAAAAGCAGTCACCAGTAACACAGGCAAGCACTCAGGCAGCCGTTTACACCCCAGAAACCTTTAATAACACAGCACAAGTGGAAAATAACACTGAACACTTCACAGTAATGTTTTTGTCGAAAACTTCGTACAAAACTGGTTTCTCTGGTGTTAGTCATGCCATCTGGGATGCTGTGTCCAGACTTGCTCCCAGGAAGATTATACCTTTTGGTGGGTACCTGTTTGGATTTCTTTTCATTGATTGTGTACCCTAAGGAAGTTAGCAGGTCCTTTACACAGGCCAGGTGTTTGAGCAGCTTTTCCTGGCTATCTGCTTGAATAAGGCAGTCGTCTATGTAGGGGTAAATTTGAATATTTCTTTGTCTGCAAAAAGGAATGGCCGGAGCAAGGCATTTTGTGAAAACTCTGGGAGCAGTAGATAAGCCAAAGGGAAGTGCAGGGAACTGAAAGTGTTGAGATTCTGCCCTGCAGGACCCCCTGATGGGAATGTGGAGGTAGGCATCTTTTAGATCCAGGGTGACTAGTCAAGCGTCCCTGGACAGCATGGGGTAGCAGCTGCTGGAGGGTGAGCATTTTGAATTTTGGGATCACCAGGAAGGTGTTTAGAATGGATAGATCAAGGATGGGGTGCCAGGTGCCCTCTTTTCTGGGTACCAGAAAAAGTCTGGAGTAGAAGCCTAGGCTTATCTGCTCTGCAGGAACATGCTCTACTGCTCCCAAGGAGAGCAGGGTATGGATTTGCTTTTGAGACTCTGCCCGCTGATTTGGTGGTAGATCTGGGAACCCTTTTTTGGGAAGAAAGGGTATGGAAGGAGAATTTGTACCCCTCAGACACAATGTTCAGAACCCACCGGTCCTTGGTAATGGTGGCTCAGGTGCTTGAATGAAAGGAGAGTTTTCCTCCTAGGGTATATGATGGTGGGCAGAGGCAAGGCAGGAAAGGGCTGAGTCATTGTGTGTTTTTACCATAAGGGAGTGGCTTAGACCTCCCTGGTTTTGCAGTGGAGGCAGTCCACAGCTTAGATCTCTGCAACCCATGGGACTGCTGTGTTTGAGGTCTGTTTCCACGGGGCCTAGGCTGGTCCTATTGTCTATGTGCAAGAAAGGGCCAGTGCTTGGAAGGGAAATGCCTGCTGAACCTAGGGGGCTGTACCTGTAAGAAATCTTTAACAGTCTGCATAGCAACACCCCTTCTGCTTTAGTACCAAATAAGTTATCTTTGTGCAAGGGTGCATCCAACAATTTTGATTTGACATGGTCTGGCAGGGGTTATTCCTTAAGCCATGCATGTCTTCTAATGACAGACCCAGTGACTGCTGCCATGCAAGAATCTTCTAGGGTGTCAAAACCGCAGTGCAAAGTGTGTTTAATCACTTGACCAGCAGAGTGCATTAATTCCTGCAAATCTTTAGATTCTGCCCATGCAGGAAAGGAGGAAATTTTTAGTTTAAGGAGTTCCAAGGTATGTTGCTGATATTTAAGCATATGAAACTGACAATTTAGTGCCCTGATATCAAGAGTAGCCAAGATGTATACTTTTTTACCCCATCTGTCCAGTGCTCTGGAAACCCTGTCTGAGGGGTTGGAATTCTTAGCTGAAGTAGTTTAACCCCTTTTGGGCCTTGAGTAATGACCTCAGCATCCGCTGTTGGGTTTTTAAAGAGATATTTGTGAGAGTCAGGGACTCTGTAGTACCTGTCTGGCTTTCTGGGAGCAGGAGGGAGGGCATCTGGAGTCAAGCTGGATTCAAGGAAGACATCACCCGCCACATCTAGGACTGGGGGGATGGCTAAGGGCCTGTGCTGTGGAAGGTCCAGGAACTCTCTGAGTCTCTTTTTAAACTGTGGGTAGTCTTGACTCTCCCATTTGAAATGCTCCCTTAAAGTATTCAGGGTTTCCCCAAAGGGAAAATCCTCTGGAGGAGAGGCTGAAGGAATAGATTCCTCTGCATCAGAATCCTCATATGTAGAGAGGGGCTGCATGTCTTCATAGTCAGAAGCATCATGACGTCAGATGCATCAGATTCATCTGAATCTTGTTCAGACAAAACTTCTGGAGACAGATCTCGTTTTCTTTTTGAGGGAGTGACTTGGCTTCCCCTAATCAGTGTGATAAGGTCCTCTGCCATTCTAAGCATTTCTCACTGAGGCAAGTAAGCAGGCACCAACGAATGGCTGGAAGTCAGTTTCTTGGGGGCGGTTCAACCCCTGGGCTTAAGGAACGCTGTTGTTTTAGAAAGAATAGTGGTCGTGAAAGTCATTGGTTTATGTCTGGATTCGGTGTTGCGAAGGACTTCCTCGGAAGCCAGTGCCTGCACAGCAGCTCTGGACCCATCCAAGGTACAGTCGACTGCAAGATCCTTAGACAAAGAAGAGTTTTGTGGCATGCCGGATTCTGAAAGGGTCTTGGTAGAGGCCTGCAAATTAACTGAAGCAGGCATCAGGAGCGGCCTTAGGTCAACTGGCGCCCTAGGCAAAAGGGCTCCACAGTGCCCCCCACTACATTACCTGGTGCCCCCATCCTGGTCTACCTACACCAAATAAATGCTGGAAAAGCGCCCCTACCAGGGCGATGCCCTAGGCGGCCGCCTAGTTGGCCTATGCCTAAGGCCGGCTATGCATCAGGGGCTGCGAAAGCACCTCACTGAATTCCAGAGGACTGAGGACCAGCTTTGCGGTAGCGTCATCGGAAGGTTTAGTCCTGTGCAGTCTGTCTCTGTCTTTATCTTTGCGTTTTTTAGGAAGGTCTGCTGTCAAATGGCTTACAGAAGCCAGATCAGAATTAGAGGAGTGTGAACGGAAATATCTGGCTACAATAAGGGCCCTATGAAGAATAGTTCTGGCATTAAACAAAGCACAGAACCAACAATGAGGGATGTAGTGGTCTGGGCCTAGACAAGTGACGCAGTAGGAGTGGAAGTCTTGGTGTGGTATTTGTTTTCTACATGAGAGATAATTATTAACTTTTTCTGACATCGGTTAGTGCAAGAAAAAGGGATCCCCAATGGGGCGCTTAGCTTTCGAAGACTTCAACTTCAGTTCAGAAATCAAACTCAGGTAGCAGCCGACCGGCACTCGTGCACACTGCTTCTGCTTCGGGCTCCATGGCAAGAAAGACTGATGTAATGGCGTCGGCTGCCTTCCTTTATACCACTGATGACCTGATGTCAGTCTTCAAGCGACAGCAACCGATGCAGAAATAGTAAGTCTCTGGTATTCAGGCTGGCCGAGGGCTACCCCAGCAGGGATAACCCAAATGTGATGACTGCAACAGTGAAACATGAAGAACATCAAGGGTCAGCAAGCAGGGTTTTGACAATTTTTACAGACAGCCTCTGTCCATAAGGGACATGGGCACCACTGATTTTCCATCCATTGATTGATGAATATTCAGAAGAATATCAGGGACAAGGGAAAAGAGAATTACTTTTATTAATTACCAGAGCAGCTCAATAGTGATAGAAGAGGAAAAAAGATAGTAATGGTAGATCTGTGGCAGTAAGGTGCTATTGGTAGGGGAGAAGAATTACAATCAACATCATCTTTTGGCTTTTCCCATTAGGGGTCGCCACAGCGGATCATCTCTTTCCATTTCTTCCTATCCTCTGCATCTTGCTCTGTCACACCAACCGCCTGCATGTCCTCTCTCAGCACATCCATAAACCTTATCTTAGGCCTTCCTCTTTTCCTCTTACCTGGCAGCTCCATCCTTAGCATCTTTTTCCCAATATACCCATCATCCCTCCTCAGCACATGTCCAAACCAACGCAATCTCGTCTCTCTTGCTTTGTCTCCAAACTGTCCAACATGAGCTGACCCTCTAATATACTGATTCCTAATCCTATCCATCCTATTCACACCGAGTGCAAATCTTAACATCTTTAACTCTGCCACATCCAGCTCTGACTCCTGCCTTTTTGTCAATGCCACTGTCTCCAACCCATATAACATAGCTGGTCTCACTACCCTCTTGTAGACCTTCCCTTTCACTCTTACTGGTACCCGTCTGTCACAAATCACTCCTGACACTCTTCTCCACCCATTCCACCCTGCCTGTACTCTCTTCTTCACCTCTCTTCCACATTCACCATTACTCTGAACTGTTGATCCCAAGTACTTAAACTGTTGTTTTAGAAAGAATGGTGGTCGTGAACGTCATTGGTTTATGTCTGGATTCGGTGTTGCGAAAGACTTCCTCGGAAGCCAGTGCCTGCACAGCAGCTCTGGACCCATACAAGGTACAGTCGACCGCAAGAGTACCAACTCTACTCCCTGCATCCTCACCATTCTGCTACCCTACCTCTCATTT
Source organism: Protopterus annectens (assembly GCF_019279795.1). NCBI lineage: Eukaryota > Metazoa > Chordata > Ceratodontiformes > Protopteridae > Protopterus > Protopterus annectens. The sequence goes on from NC_056740.1 coordinate 382,731,328, forward strand.
ACACACATATATTCTGTCTTAGCCCTGCTGACCTTCATTCCTCTGCTCTCTAGAGCATATCTCCACCTCTCCAGAGTCTCCTCAACCTGATTCCTACTCTCACTACAGATCACAATGTCATCTGCAAACATCATAGTCCACGGGGCCTCCTGTCTAATCTCATCTGTCAACCTGTCCATCACCACTGCAAATAAGAAAGAACTCAAAGCTGATCCTTGATGCAATCCCACCTCTACCTTAAATGGATCTGTCACTCCCACTGCAGTCCCCACCACTGTCACACTACCCTCGTACATATCCTGTACCACTCTTACATACTTCTCTACCACTCCTGACTTCCTCATACAATACCACAACTCTTCTCTAGGCACCCTGTCATATGCTTTCTCCAAGTCTACAAAGACACAATGCAACTCCTTCTGACCTTCTCTGTATTTCTCCAATAACACTCTCAGAGTAAACACTGCATCTGTAATGCTCTTTCCTGGCATGAAACCATACTGCTGATCACTAATCATCACCTCCCTTCTTAAACTAGCTTCTACTACTCTTTCCCATAACTTCAAGCTGTGACTGATCAATTTTATCCCTCTGTAGTTACTGCAGCTCGCACGTCACCCTTATTCTTAAAGATAGGTACCAAAACACTTTTTCTCCACTCCTCAGGCATCCTCTGACTTTCCAAAATTTCATTAAACAATCTAGTTAAAAATTCCACTGCCATTTCTCCTAAGCACCTCCATGCTTCCATTGGTATGTCATCTGGGCAAACAGCCTTTCCATTCTTCATCCTCTTTATAGCTGTCCTTACTTCCTCCTTGCTAATCTGTTTCACTTCCTGATTCACTATCCCCACATCATCCAACCTTCTCTCTCATTCTCTTCATTCATCAGCCTCTCAAAATACTCTTTCCATCTACTCAACACACTCTCCTCTCTTGTGAGTATCTTTCCCTCACTATCCTTTATCACACCCTTACTTGCTGCACATCTTTCCCAGCTCTGTCCCTCTGTCTAGCCAATCGGTACAGGTCCTTTTATCCCTCTTTAGTGTCCAATCTCTCATACAACTCTCCATATGCCTTATCCTTAGCTTTCACCACCTCTCTCTTTGCCATGCGCCTCATCTCCTTATACTCATGTCTACTTTCTTCATCTCTTTGACAATCCCACTTCTTCTTTGCCAGCCACTTCCTCTGTATACTCTCCTGTACTTCCTCATTCCACCACCAGGTCTCCTTGTCCTCCTTCCTCTGTCCAGAAGTCACACCAAGCACCTTTCTAGCAGTCTCCCTTACTAGTTCTGCTGTAGTTACCCAGCTATTCGGTAACTCTCCACTGCCTCCCAACCACTCCTGACTTCCTCATACAATACCACAACTCTTCTCTAGGCACCCTGTCATATGCTTTCTCCAAGTCTACAAAGACACAATGCAACTCCTTCTGACCTTCTCTGTATTTCTCCAATAACACTCTCAGAGTAAACACTGCATCTGTAATGCTCTTTCCTGGCATGAAACCATACTGCTGATCACTAATCATCACCTCCTTCTTAAACTAGCTTCTACTACTCTTTCCCATAACTTCAAGCTGTGACTGATCAATTTTATCCCTCTGTAGTTACTGCAGCTCTGCACATCACCCTTATTCTTAAAGATAGGTACCAAAACACTTTTCTCCACTCCTCAGGCATCCTCTGACTTTCCAAAATTTCATTAAACAATCTAGTTAAAAATTCCACTGCCATTTCTCCTAAGCACCTCCATGCTTCCATTGGTATGTCATCTGGGCCAACAGCCTTTCCATTCTTCATCCTCTTCATAGCTGTCCTTACTTCCTCCTTGCTAATCTGTTTCACTTCCTGATTCACTATCCCCACATCATCCAACCTTCTCTCTCTCATTCTCTTCATTCATCAGCCTCTCAAAATACTCTTTCCATCTACTCAACACACTCTCCTCTCTTGTGAGTATCTTTCCCTCACTATCCTTTATCACCCTTACTTGCTGCACATCTTTCCCAGCTCTGTCCCTCTGTCTAGCCAATCGGTACAGGTCCTTTTATCCCTCTTTAGTGTCCAATCTCTCATACAACTCTCCATATGCCTTATCCTTAGCTTTCACCACCTCTCTCTTTGCCATGCGCCTCATCTCCTTATACTCATGTCTACTTTCTTCATCTCTTTGACAATCCCACTTCTTCTTTGCCAGCCTCTTCCTCTGTATACTCTCCTGTACTTCCTCATTCCACCACCAGGTCTCCTTGTCCTCCTTCCTCTGTCCAGATGTCACACCAAGCACCTTTCTAGTAGTCTCCCTTACTAGTTCTGCTGTAGTTACCCAGCTATTCGGTAACTCTCCACTGCCTCCCAGTGCCTGTCTTAACTCTTCCCTAAACTCCACTTCACAATCACCCTTTTTTAACTTCCACCATTTAATCTTTGGCACTATTTTCACACTCCTCCTCCTCTTCTTGATCACCAACGTCATCCTACAGACCACCATTCTATGCTGCTTAACTACACTTTCCTCTGCCACCACTTTACAGTCTCCAATCTCCTTCAGACTGGCCCTCCTACATAGGATATAATCCACCTGTGTGCATCTTCCTCCACTCTTGTACATCACCCTATGCTCCTCCCTCTTCTTAAAATACGTATTCACCACAGTCATGTCCATCCTTTTCGCAAAATCCACAATCATCTGACCTTCTGCATTCCTCTCCTTAACACCATACCTACCCATCACTTCCTCATCCCCTCTGTTCACTTCACCAACATGCCCAAGTCCGCTCCAATCACTAGTCTCTCACCCTTGGGTACACTCACCACAACTTCATCCAACTCACTCCAAAATTTCTCTTTCTCATCCATTGCACACCCAACTTGTGGAGCATATGCACTAACAACATTCATCATTACACCATCAATTTCGAGCTTCATAAACATCACTCTGTCAGACACTCTCTTCACGTCTAAAACACTCTTGGCATATTGTTTCTTTAGTATAACCCCTACCCCATTTCTCCTGCCATCCACACCATGATAGAACAATCTGAACCCGTTTTGGCATGTATTTATATTTTGCCTAAAACTTGTATTATGGAGTTTAAGAAAATTCTGGGAGAAATAATCAGCTTTTAGCAGGGAATGTTACTTCTAGACAGGGACTAGAACTTTAATTGAAACAGTGAGGATATATCTGTGAGGCCTAGAAGGGAAAATACAACAAAAGAGGGTTGATTTCTGAAGACATTTATGAAAATATTTAGTATGAAGACATCGATTCAGTAGTAGGAACTCAGAGAGAATTCACATATTACTCCCTGAGTACAACAACTAGGCAAGACTAGACAGAAATTATTTTTCATATAACTATTTCAGATCATGTACCAATAACAATTAAGATAAAAATGCAGGGTAACAAAATAAAATGAGTCACTGGCACTTCCCCACCTACCTGCTCAAAAGAAAGGAATTTAAGAAATGGATAGTGGAAATTATTTGGGAGTTATTAGGAAAGACAGAAATTCCTTCGGAAGTTATAGCTAGTGAGGGGGATAAAAAGGAAAGTGGAGTTTAAAAACATATTAGAAATAAAAGAAAAAGAGATATGGTTTAAGAAGTAATAAGAATTATTTAGAGAGGCTGAGAAGGGTTGAAGTACTGTAGAATAAAGGGCAGAATAAGAGGTGCAACTGCAGAGTACAAAAGAGAAAATAAGGGAATATCTGGATAATATGCATGAGTTTAAAAGATTAAAGTTTTTTGACAACTCCAGAGCATAAAAACTCTTAGCACAATGACTTAGGCAAACAAAAGTAAAAAGGGCTATTGAAAACTTAGGAAGCCTACAACAAAACAATAACCAGGAATTCTGTAGAGGCATTGCACATATTTCGAAAATTTTATAAAAAAAACTGTATAAAGCAGAAGAATGTAGAAATCACAAAAAAGTACAAACAGAAATATTTATGGAAGACTTCAGAATTGGAGGAAATGAGATAAAATGGTGGTGTATAATCAATATGCAGGAAATTCTGCAGGAATAGATGGTATTCCTATTGAAATTTGGAAGCTAGGAGGGAAGAAAGTGATAAAGATTAGGAAGATTTTGTTTGATGGTATTTTAAAAGAAGCACCACCAACATTCTGGTAGAAAGCTGTGGTGCCTGTAATACCTAGACAGTAAAGACCCATCAGACTTAGATTCATATAGACTAATTTCAATTAAAAACTATTTATGTATATAATAGCTAAAAGAATAGCAAAGGTGTTGCCAAATCTGCCAGATATGGATCGAAGTGGTTTTGGGTAGGGGAGACAAATATTTGACAACATTAATAGAACAATGGTGATCCAGAAAGAAGTAGAATGTAGGAAAATACTGTTGTTGTTGGTGTGTCTTGATGCAGGCAAAGTATTCGATAGAGTAAGATGGGATTTTATGAGTAGAGCTGTTGAAGCATTTGTATTTCTTGATACAATACTAAAGTTAATTGGGACAATATAGGAGCGATCAAAGGTGAAAATCAAAGTAGGAGGGTTCCTCTCTGATAAGTTGTGTCAGAACAGAGGTATCAGGCACGGCTGTCTTTTTTGCCTTTGTTATTTGCATTATATTTAGAGCCATTGGAAAATAAAATAAGAGATACAGAAATTCAAGGATATAAGTGGTATGGTAATCAAGAAAAGTTAGTTTTATCTGCAGACTACATTATTTTGTGCCTGAAAAATTGGAAACAGGACACCTCAGTGTTGCGGAACATTCTGAGACAGTCAAGTTTTTTGGGATATAAAATGAATGTAGACAAAACTAAGGCTATAGCTGCCAACTATGTACCTACTCATGAACTGGTTCAACAATACCCACATTTATAGGGACACAAAAAATGAAGCGTTTGGGTGTACAGGTTAAAAGGGATTCTGTTATAGCAACTAAGGATATATGAAAATAGACTAAACAAAAGATAGTACAAAAACTAAAACTGGAAAATCATGTTTATGGATATGAACAGCAAGATACAAGCAAGGAAAATGTATTAATCCCTTTAGCTTTATATGCAAAACAGGAATATTTTTATAAACTAGATCGGAAGTTGTGGATAGTAATTCATAAAGAGATGAAGGATTTTATCTGAGGAGGCAGCAAGAGTCAAGTGGAAAGTGATGATAATGAAGCAGGGAGGAAATTAATGCAATAAAAAGAAAATAGAATTTTGGATGCAGGTCCTAAAAAGGAATATCAACATCCATACAGAATATTATGTATTTGTTACTTTATGCAAAAAGCCCAGAATCTCTAGACACACGCTATACAGAAAAATTAAAAGACAAATTAGAGGAAAGAAAAATACTTCCACAAGAAAAACTGTCAGAGGCTTCAAATAAAAAATTGTGTTGACTAATACAACAGATTTGTGAAAAACATTATACAGACCAAGAAATGTTGATCTGTTTGGAGAAAGAAGCATCTCAGCAAGTGTGAAAATATAAATAACAAAACCTAGGGATTTTCAAAAAGTATAAAAAAGAAATATGGAGATGGGAAAGAAAGAGAGATTTGATAAGGTGCAATATTTATGAGAAGTTGAAAGCCAAATTAATCAATACAAAAAAGGCAGCCCCAATGATATTTGAAGAGAAATACAGGCAAAGACATTCAGGTATGGAAAATTTCACAATAAAAAAATAATATCACAAACAGGGAATGTAGAAAAGATTAGTAAAGCAGAAGTTAAAAAAAATAGAAGTTCAGGTTATGGAATGCCTGTGAAATGAAGGATTTGGTGTAGAAGGTCTAACACAGGTTGCATCACAGCATGATGGAACAAGTCCCCAGAGTAAGGAGAAACAAGAAGATCAGGAGACATCTCAAGAAGAAATATGGACATGGAAAAGAAAGATTTAATATGGTGCAATATTTATGCAAATGAGAAAGCAAAACTAATCAATACAAAACGAGCAGCACCAAAGATATTTGAAGAGAATTACAGGCAAAGGAATCTGGACGTGGAAAACTTTACAATACAAAAAAATAAGAAGACAGAGGAAAAGTAGAAAAGCGGATTAGTAATGAAGAAGTTAGAAATAGAAACTGAGGTTATAGAGTACTTATGAAGTGAAGGATTCAGTGTAGAAAATCTAACTCAGAAAGCATCACAGCAGGACAGACAATGGACATCCAAATTAAGGAGAAAACAGTGGAACAGGAAGCAACTGATCATTGCCATATGAAGATATTTTGGAGCCTTCCAGAGGAACCCAGTATAAATGTTCACTTGAAGCTGGATATCAGGGGAAGGAAAACAAAACTGTGGTGTTGAGGAGTGATTGGCCAGTGAGCTCCCATATGATAGACCAACGGATGACATAGGATGAAACGGAAGAGAATGTGCCACAAGAAGATGCTATAGAACTTTTTATAAAATGCCTGCAGGAAATGGAGAACAAAAAAATGTGCCCTCAGTTTAGAAGAAAATGAACTAAAAGAAGAGCTGCTTGATTTAACACAGATAGACAGACATATTAAGATCAATGAAAGAAATAGATTGCAGAAGGTCAATAAAACCCCAAAAGTCAGACATTTGATAAAACAAACACAGTATTTAGGACTGTCCATACAGATTCATGAGATATAACAAAAGTAAACAGGCTATATTACTGTGCAGCTAAATTAACAGATAAAATTGTACCGAAAGAACACAGGGTAGTAAGGGAAAGGAAGGGGAGAAATTGAATACCATCATGTAAGTATCGAATAGAGAAAAATATAAAGCAATTAAGACAAGAAGTGTCACCGTTAGAAAGTAGAGAAGAGGAAACATATCAACAAAGATACTCAGATATCAACAAAGATACTCAGAAAGATGGACATGATAAAAGCAATGTGCAGTATTATAATGGATCAGGCTCTATCTTGCACTATTGCAAAAACAAACTAAAAATCTCAGCACAGGCAGAAAAACTTAAAAGATACATAGATAAATATAAAGGAAAAGTACAAAATAAGCAATTTACCAATGACTCCAAAAAGTTCTATAGAGAATTGGCAAACAAGGCAAATGGAAGTAAAGACCACCCAAAAAGAGAAGAAATAGATACATATTAGAGAAATATCTATGAAGATCCTGTGGAACATAACAAAGATGCTAATTGGACAGAAGAAGTAAAAGAAAGAATAAGACATTCAAAGGTACATGATATGAAAAGGGATAAAGTAATGACCAGATAGACTGAAATAAAGTTAAAAAAAGCCTCCAGTTGGAAAACCCCACGCCCAGATGCAGTACCTAACTTACGGCTAAAAGTATTAATATAATACCTATACCTATCACTGAGTACAATGCCCCCTTTGGTATGTACCTAACCAGGCATGCCCCTCAAATGGAACTTCCACAGAGGTTTCTCACTAAAAGAATACTGGGTGTAAGTAATATGTCCTATGCAGACCAGAGACTACCCCATCTATGGAACAGGCTCCCCATCCATGTGAAGCAGAGTTCCTCTCTAACCAAATTCAAGTACAACTTGGACAATTGGATGGGAAACCAGAAATTCATCCACGGTTTGGCAATTATGCTGCTAATGGACACAGGTAACCTGTAAATGGTTCTTCTCCCAGGCCCATGCTTACACACTTTTCAAGGGTATCAGAACTTGTCAGAGATTTGGGATGCATGGCTAGGCTTAAAAAGGCCCTTGTGGTCTTTAACCTAGTAAACACCTATGAACCTATAATATCTTTGCATGAAGACTTAGCTATGAGTAAGAACTATTTACATGCATACCCCAAACAGACACTAAAATGGGTAAAAGGAAAAACAATGCTCCTACTCGAGTGAACCTGCACGTTATCCTAAAAATTACAGACCAATAACTTGCCTTCCAATGACATATAAACTTTACACCAGAATTGAAGCCGACATTGTTTACAGTCATTTAGAAGAAAATTCAATTGTGCCAATAGAAGAAAAGGGTAATAAAAGAAACTCACATGGAACAAAGGATCATTTGTTGATAAATAAAGTCATAATGGAGAACTGCAAAAAGGGGAAGAATCTAAGTATGGCATGGATTGACTACAAAAAAGTGTTAGAAAGTATCCCACCATTCATGGATAAAAGCATGCTTAAAAATATATAACATACATCTTACACTAATCGATTACATTACAGTGACCATGAAACACTGGCAGACCACTTTGCAATTAAGCAATGGTAAAAGACAAATTATTATTTTAGGGATAAAAATTCTAAGGGGGATATTTCAGGGTGACTCCCTGTCACCACCACTATTCTGTTCTGCCCTTAAACCATTAAGCTGTCTACTTAACAGATTAGACCATGGCTATAATTTGGTTCCTAGAAAACAGCAAAGTGTACAGACTTCTCATCTTCTCTTTGTCAATGATTTAAATGCTCATCAGATAAGGAAGTGAAAGCACAACTGCAAGTAGTCAAAACTTTTCAGATGATATAAGAATGTCATTTGGTCTTGATAAATATGCAAATGCAACTTTTAAAGCAGGAAAACTGCAACACCAAGAAAAGATCAGTTTGGGACAAAAGAACTTGAGCAAGAGGGAGTGTACAAATATTTGGGAATTAATGAAGGGCCAACAATAAAACATGAACAAATGCAAATAAAATGTAGTAAGGAATATTTTAGAAGACTTGAATTAAATCTGAAAACAGCACTGATTTCTAAGAACAAAATTCAAGCTACAAACCAATTTGCTCTTACTGTCCTACCTTACAGTTTTGGAGTGATTGACTGGCCTCAAAAGGTGTTGGATAAATTAAAGAGAAAAACAAGAAAGATGTTTCATGCTCATCAAATGATTTATAAAAATCAGTGCATACCAAGATTATATATTCCCCATTCCAAAGGCCTCCTTGAAATTGATTACATGTATAGATCTGCAATCATGGTACTGCACATGGGTCTACTTTCATTCATCAAAAGTACACCGTACCGAATCTGAAAATGCAAACTGCACATCACCGAAGAATGAGTGACAGTTCCAGGATCATGTTGGTCAGCAAGTGTGGTGTTTTTAAGTTGTCAGTTACATTTGTAACGGGAGTTGAAAGTGTACAGCAGTTGGGATTTGATGGTATAGATCATGGTACAGTGAGGATAAGGAAATGCACCCTTTTCCCCATTGTAGCACGATCTCAGAGTTAGTGTATATATAATTAGTGGGGGTGGGGGGCAAAGTACTTCACATGCAGTGTGCATGGGGGGCTTGCCCCCCTGCAAAACTTTGTTTTTGGTGTATATGGTTGATGATTTGGTATTCGGTGACATGCAGTTTGCGAAAGTGTGGTTTAGTTAAACAGCACTTTCACTTAAAAGGAGTCAAAGTTTTCAGATTCGATAGTGTGTGCTTTCGATGAACGAAAGTAGACCTCTGCACACATATCTGCTGACCTCCCAAGACCCAAACATAGTGAAAGTTTTGAAACATGAGAAGAATAAATTTAAGATGACTTCCCTGCTTAGGCTAGCAGAAGCATATTGGCTTTAAGCAGGAATGGAAATCAAAGAAGAAGTAGATAAAAATCAGGAAGCAACTGAATGTGCCAAAAAACAAAAGAAAGAATATGGTGAAGGGTCAAATGAGAAAGAAGGAAATGTGGAAAATGCATAAATACAGTTGCAAGTACGCAAAACTTCTGGAAGAACCTCATGTTGATCAGGATCAAATGCAAGAATGGTTAAGGTGAGGCAAATTCAAACCAAAAGATGAAAGCTTAATACTGGTGGCCCAAGACAGTGGGCAACATATACGGTGGTTTACAAAGTCCATTGAACATGTGCGAAAAACAGACAAATGTAGGTTTTGTAAAACACAACTAGAAACAGTCACACACCTTGTTGCTGGCTGTGACATACTAACAGCAGAAGAACTGTATACTGAAAGGCATAATAATATGACAAGACTGTTGCACTGGGGATCATGCAAACATTATAATACAGAAGTGGCTTAAAATAACTGGAAACATGAGCTACAAAGCATCACAGAAAATGATGAATTCTACATCACATGGAATCACCCATTACCAACAGTTCAAAAAAACAGATGTGAGAAAACCAGATATAGTGGTCCATGAATTGAAGACAAAAGTAGCATTGATCACTGAAATTACTACACCCAGTGACTACAGTGTCCTGCATACAGAGAAAGACACAAAGTCATAAAATATCAGGCTTTCCAGACAGAAATGACAGCAATGTGGAAGAAAGTTAGCCAGACAGTTCCAATAGTAGTAGGAGCAAGTGGTCTTATAAAAAAGAATCTAAAATCTTATTTAGATATGTTATCAATATATGTAACTCCATATGACTTGCAGGAGTAGTCATTACTGGGCACATTGTGGGTACTGGGAAGAGCATTTCTGGATGACATCAAAGATTGAAACAATGCTATTTTCATGGACTTTAATCGTACTTTGACTTAGGAATGGGGTCCATTCCCACCATGGTATTAGAAACCCAAAATACTTGGAGAAATTAAAAATATATATATATTCATGAAGTAGCAGAAAGTATTCTCTAAGACCCAAGCCAACACGAGAATGGAGAAAGGAGATTCTGCCAATTACTGTAATTAGGGGTACAGAGAATAGGCAAGAGGGGGCTGGAATTTACTGGAGAAAACTGGCAAATGAACCAAGGTATTGGTAGCAAATAACTAGAGAGGAAAAGGTAATGGAATGGAAAGTGGCTAAGAAGACATTTGGACTGCAAGTTAGAGACTGCCTTCCTAATCAGGGATTGACCTTCCTAATCAGGGATTGACATCAGAATATAGGCAAAGAGAAGCAAATTTGGGAATCCTAAGTGAAGACCTGCTCTGGTAAAGTTTTTAGCTAAATCTAGAACAGAAACTGTTGTTAAAAAAAGGAATACACAGGTCAGGAATATTTTTGTCAACTAGAGGGGAAGTTGTGGGCAGTAATAAAGAGGTGAAGGATTTTATCTGGGGGGAAAAGGGCAAGGCTGCCATTTTAGCTGAATCTAGAACAGAAGCTGCTGTCAAAAAAGGGATAATTAGTAGGTATGTAAAATACTGCACAATTACTATAGGAATCAATCAGAGGAATTTAGAAAAGATTGGGAAGTAGGATCAGACACAAATTCACAAGGAGACATGGGAGGACATATGCATGGCTTCCAGAATATGCAACAAAATGTAGAAGATTTGTGATTTTTGCTTGCAAGTGTTTACATAGGCATTTTGATGCTCAAAGCAGACTCCAAAGAATTTTTGCTCAGGTAGATGGCAAATGCTGGAGGTGTGACTGGGAAGAAATATTAACTGAGAAACATATGTTTGGGAGTGTAATAAACTGGCAGATTTTTCAAATTCCCTACAGAGTACTCTGTCAGAAATACTGGGTGAGCAAATGGGTGATACTAAGGATATGATACAGGATCTGAATTGGCTATAGATACTAACACCTTGTTAAGTTTCACTTTGGTAACTGCCAAAAAAGCAATTACTAAAAAATGGAAATCAAAGTCTATACCAACTGTATTTAAGTAGTGAATATTGTAACAGAGATTAAAGAACTGGAGGTGGGATTTTTAGAAAACTGTAGCCTAAAATTACATAGAAAAAAATGGAAATTATGGGAACAATACATACAGAATAATGTTTTGGAGGAGGAGGATTCAGGTTTAAGGGAAGGCAAGAATTGAGGAATCGTATAATCTCAGATTAACGATAACTATATAAAAGAATGTATGGGATGTACACTGTTTGTAACTGCACATTGTTATAATGTAGTATGTTTGCCTATGTCTTAAGTGATAATTCAATGAATGTGTTAAAAATGAAGTTTATTCAAATCTCCACAAGGCCAAAAAAGTTCTTGGCTTACCTCAGTAATTGGATTTGAAGCCAACACCTTCTCTTCCACGTTTGCTTTGTTGCTAGACTTACTGACAGTTGCAAAATATCTCATTGCATATCTGGCAGAGACAGTCTTCCCAGCACCTGACTCACCACTCACTATGATGGACTGATTCTTATTGTTCCTGAAATGCAAAAAGAATGGAAGTTATATTTGAGCTATTACACCTGACAAAACCAAGGGAGAACTGCAGATTTAATCAGTTTTGTGCAACAGGTTCAGGGACTGAGTGTCACAACAATGAAAACAGAGAATACTAAGCAAAAGAGGGTTCCTGAATATCAGAGTAGCAGGAAAAGAGCAGCACTCATTATTTGTGCCTTTATCCACAACACGAAAAATGCACAGGACTGAAAACTGCAGTAAACCACATTTTTTCTTGGAGATCCATAAACTTTATGGCCTTTGGGGCAATCTAACTCGCTCACTTATTTTTGTTTCCAGGTAAGTGTACCAAAATCAAAGTGTCTATTTTTAGAACTGACCTGGAAAAGTAAAACACAGCACATCACTCGTGTCAGGTTGCATGCATCACCTGCAAACAACTGGAAAGTGCCTAAAATGAACTAGACAAGTGAGAAACCGTTTATGGTGGACACAGAGGTGTCTGCAACAATGTTTAAAGCAGTTTCGCATTAGAAAGAGAAATGCAATTAGATAAGAACCAATGCTTAACAGCCACTAAGTTTTCAAAAGAACATTCTTAAGCAATCAGACATGCATATGGATGAATCCAGTGCAGCCAAATCACTCTCTGCAGATCGACTTGGGGCAGGGCAGTTCACCAATTCCACCACTATAGAGATAGACAGCAGCACCAGTGCTAAATCTCATAAAATAAAATATGTTTCACTGAAAGGAGAGCCCTCAAGCAGAGATCACTCCAAACTAATTTTTCCTAATTTTCAATGATTTTTACAGCTGATTATATTACTTCAGCTGTGAGGTGGGGGGGGTCTCCTACTCAGCGTACCCACCGATTGTAATATCATTCGGAATGCAGTAAGCTTCTGGAAGGCCTTAACAAAAGATTATCAGTTGTTTTAACTTTATAACTAATGTGAAAAAGAAAATATTTGAAATACAAGGTGGTTACAGAAATAAAGACCTCCAGGAGTTCTAACTGTTACTGGTAACTGTACCTAGGCTGTGGGTTCACAGATTCATAGATTATTACTAGGCTAACTGCCCTCATGGACAATTTTAAGCCTAGCCAATTACCTCCTGGGAGAATCAAACCCTGCACCTTATGTTTCTAAGGTAAGCACCTTAACCATTACTCCACCCTCCCACCCATTTATTTTGCTAAACAGATAAATGCTTCAAAGGCCACCAGAGGTATTGCTTTATCTTAGTACAGGTTTTTGACATTTATGCAAATTATTAATTGCCACGGGCACATTTTGTGTTGCTGAATCAGTTGGTCACTTCACAAAGAATTACTGTCTGTAAAACCTTGTCTTAGTCTCCAGACTGAGTCTAGAAAAATACAGCACATGTTTTGTCTTCACCACTTGTGTGTAATTCTTCACTTTCCTGGTATCACTAACTACAAACACTTAACAAACCAGTATCAACTAGATGTGTAATGAATTACTGTGCTGTAGGAGTTAAAATATTTGCTTAAAACATGTACATCTAGGACAACAATTATATTTCTCTATTAATCACTGCCACTCTCTCGAGAGGCACTCCTAAAAATGGAGAACATCGATGTCTGTGCAGTAACTGAGACCTGGTTCAAGGCCCCAGAGAACACACCTGCAATACCAGGCTATAACTCTTCCACACATTTCAGCCACCAAACCAAGACCAAAACACTAAAGGTAGATGAGTGTCCATATTCACCAAGGATATTCACATTTCCAGGCTAGTTGCCCAACACAATGCATCTGAAATTCTCCAGGTGCAACTAACACTAGGTTAGACTGCAATCCAAGTTTTAGAGTGCTACAGATCCTCCACCATGCCCCAAGGTTCTCACTACACCTTTCTAAACATACTGGAAAATATTAAGATACAGCCAAACACCCTAATACTAGGTGATTTCAACTACCCCGGCATTAACTGAGAAAACTACTCGGGTACCAACACTTTTTCCCAACGGTTCTTGGAATTCATAAATTCCAGTGCCCTCGATCAACTAATCCATTATCCCACCAGGGGCTCCAATGTCCTAGACCTGGTCATTACCAACATGGGAGATACATCCTCCACACCAGTGGTCACTCCCTCATTGGTCAGGTCTGACCATAAGAAAATCGCCCTTGACATCCACATCCCACCTCCATCCTCCAGTAAAGAAACCTCCGTAAAAAACGTCTCCAAAGCCAACTTCATGCTACTCAAGTCAGAAGTGACAAACTTCATGACACCCATGCAGACGGGAGCTGAAAGTTTGACTGCTGAATCCTACACTAAGGCACTGTATAAGCACATCCACTTGTGCATGAATTGTGCCATCCCAAATAGAACCAAGATGCTCTCCTCCAAAAAAAGGAAGCCAATCTGGTGGTCCCCTGCCATAAACAAACTATACAACAGAAGGAAAAAACTGTTGCAAAAAAGAGGAATATCCCAGGATGCAAAAAACTTCCTTATCAGCCTCAGTAAGAATCTGAGATCCCTCATAAAATCTTCCAAAGCTAGTTACGAAAATAAAATTGCCAAAGATTCCAAAGACAACCACAAGGCATTCTATAGTTAAGTCAAGAATCTAAATGGCAATGCTCAGATCTGCTCTGAGCTACAACAGAACGGGATTAAATATACTGATCCCAAGGATATTGCCAATATCCTGGCAGATTAATTTAGTGGTAAATTCACCATCCTCTCACCTCTTAAAGGGCCCATCTCAATACCAAAAGATTGCCAAACTCCAGTAATCACTGCCACACAGGTAGAAACCACACTCTCCAAAGCTAAAAATACAGCATCCATGGGACCAGATGATATCCCGGGCTGTGAACTACATTAACTACAAAATGAACTGGCACCTCACCTAAGTGTCATGTTTAATCATAACCTCACCTCAGGCTTCGTGCCCACTAAGTGGCGCACAGCTACAGTTAATCCCATTCCACAAGGGGGGCTCTACCTTGGATCCCAGGAAAGTACAGTTGTGTACACTTACCATAAATGCAGATGTTCGAATGTATTCACTGCTGCAGTCATCACACTTGGATTATCTGCCTGCAGGTAGCCCTCAGTCGGCCCGAATACCAGAGTCTTGGGATTTCTGCATCAGATGCTGTCACCTCTTCCATGACGTCAGGGGTATAAAACATGCAGCTGAAGCCATTACATCAGTTTTTCTTGCCCCAGATGTCAGGAGCCCCCAAAACAGGAAGCAATTACACGGTGTTGGTGTAGAACACCTCCAGTAAAAAGTAAATACCATGGCCATAAGATATGGCCAAAAAGAGGATGGGTAGAAAGTCTAGAAAAGTCAGGGGGCTGGAGGGAGGGTAACCAGGACTGCAACAGTGAATACACTCGAACATCTACATTTATGGTAAGTGTACACAACTGTACTATGTTCTTTGTGTTTCACTGTTGCAGTCATCACACTTAGGCTGATTCCCAAAGATGAGTAAGGGTGAAGGCAGTCAAGAGGAATTAGGGCTGGCTAGAAGGCCTTATAAGACTGCTGAGTCAAATCCAGCTCTGGATTTAGAAAAGTCCAGTAAGTGGTAATACTTGGTGAAGGTGTGTACAGAACTCCAGGTTGCAGCTTCCAGGATGTCCCTGATAGGGGCTCCCCTAAGAAATGCTGTAGAAGTTGAGGTAGCCCTAGTGGAATGAGTTCTGATCCCTTGTTGGGTAGGTTTTCCATGGTGTTTGTAGCAGAAATGAATTCAGAGTGTTATCCATTTGCAAATGGTTTGCTTTGAAATGGCCTTGCCCTCTGCCCCTGTAGCAAAGCTGACTAGCAGCTGGTCAGATTTTCTGAAAGGCTTAGTCCTGTCAAGGTAGAACTTGAGCTGTCTGTGCACGTCCAAGGATTGCAGGATCCTCTCCCCTTTATTCTGAGGATTAGGAAAAAAGGTTGGTAAATGGATGGATTGGTTTAAACCCCCACTGACTACCACCTTGGGCATAAATGATGGGTTAGTCCTGATGAAGACCCTGTCAGCCTGGAAAATGAGGAAGGGTTCCACAGCCATTAGTGCCTGTAGCTCAGACACACTTCCTGCTGATGTGATGGTTGGAAGTAAGGCTGTTTTCCAAGAGAGGAATTTTAACGTGAGCGTGAGCTTCTCTAGTACAAAGTTAAGGTCCCAGGCAGGGGTGGGAGCTCTCCTTAAATAGTTAGCTCCTCTTAGGAACTATTGAATCAGAGGGTGAGAAAAGAGAGGTGGCTCCGTATTGTAAAGAGCTGAGAAGGACAAGGCCTGAATCTTAATTGATGAGAAGGAAGGGCCTTTGTGGAGCAGCTCTGCTAGGTAATCTAGAATTAGAGGTAAGGAGGACACAGCAGTCCTTTCATAGAGACTGGCTTCAAGAACAATATCTTTTCCATTTTTCTGAATAGGATTTCCTAGTACTAGACCTTCTGGCCTCAAGGATTACATCCAGCACCAGTTTGCTGAGGGTTGCTGGTGGTGTGTTCAGGGAATAAATCAGGCTGCAAGGTTCATAGTTTGCAGTTGAGGATGCAAAATCTGTCCCTCCTGCTGGGACAGCAGGGAGGGGATCTGATGTAGGTGCCAGGGTAGCACTGCTGTCAGACTGCATAGAAGTGGGTACCAGTGCTGGTGTGGCCAGTTTGGTGCAATAAAGATTGTCCTTGGTCTGTCCTGCTTGATCTTGAGTAGTACTTTTGAGAGGAGGGGCAGGAGGGGAAAGGCATAAATTGAGAGGTCTTCCCATGTAAAGGATAGGGCATCCACTCGCCATGCTGTGTGGATTTCTGGTGCAAAATTTGCTCAATTGATGGTTTTGGGGAGGCAAAGAGGTCCAGCTCTGATGGTCTCCACCTGTTGATTAGAAGTTTGAATGAGTTGGGTTCCAGTTTCCACTTGTGTGGGTCCAGTACATTTTTGCTTAAGTCTGCCAGTGAATTTGTTTGCCTGGCAGGAATTGAGCTTGCAGGTGCACTTGGTTGCTCAAGGCTGTGTTCCACAAGGTCATGGCTAACCTGCAGAGTGGGTAGGAATGAGTTCCCTCTTGCTTGTTTATATACCACATAACTGTGGTGTTGTTTGTCTTTATCAAGAGTTGTCCTGGAAGGACATGGTATTTGAAGGCTGTCAGAGCATTCTGTACAACTAACATTTCTTTTTGATTGATGTGCAGATGAGTTTGTCCTGGGCTCCATTTGGCTTGAATGCATTTGTCTACCATGTGAGCCCACCATGCACAGACTGACGCGCCTGTTGTCAGGTTTTGGGCAGCGAGGGGTTGAGTGAAAGGAAGCCTCTGCCCACCAAAGGAACTCTGCCCTTAGAGATGGAATGACAGGAATCAGTGTTTCCAAGTCCTGAGAGTGTTGACACCAGAGACTTTTTAAGTACCATTGAAGTTTCCTCATATGCAGTCTTGCATATGGAATTAGTAGAATGCATGAGGCCATGAACCCTAGAGGTTGCAGTATTTTTCTTTGCAGATAGCTGGGTCTTGGGTGGCTGTTAGTTTGAAGTAGTTTGTCAAATGAACCTGCTTTTCTGGATTGAGGAATGCCATCTGGGAAGATGTGTTCAAGCTTGCTCCCAGGAATACAATCTGTTGGCTGGGCACCAGATGTGATTTATTTTCGTTGATGGTGTACCCCAGAGAAGTTAGAAGTTTCTTAACAAATGCCAGGTGCTGAAGTAGCAATTCTTGACTGTCTGCCTGAATCAGGCAATCGTCCAAGTATACGCAAATTTGAATATTTCTCTGCCTGCAGTATGCAATGGTTGGAGGCAGGCACTTTGTGAATACCCTGGGTGCAGTAGATAAGCCAAAGGGAAGTGCAGAGAAAGTACAGTTTTGTACCTACCATAAATGTAGATGTTCGAGTGCTAATACAGCTGCAGTAATCACAGATGGGTTTTCTGGGTCCTCGGCCCAATTCCAAAGTGTAGGTCTTTCCTGACGTCAGTGTGACAGGGGTATATAAGACACAGCCGACGCCATATTCTTCAGTCTTTCTTGCTCCAGATGTCAGGTGCCCCCAGAAGGAAGGCAATACATAAATTATATGGGTCTACTTTACATTACCGAACCGACAATTCACCGACACACAAAACACTGACCCCAAATAACCAAAAAACACAACACCGACAACTCGCAAAACCGAACACCATTACACCGACATGAACATCGTAAACTACACGACACACAATGACATATCCACTAACCTTAACCCAAACCCTAAGGTCCGACACTACCGCACAGTTACCCTACCCGCAACCTAACCCTAACTCACTTAACCCACCCCTACACCTAAAGACTGTCACTAACGCACACTTAACCTACCTGCACCCTAACCCTAACTCACTTAACCCACCCTAAAACATAAAGCCCGTCACTATCGCACACTCACCCTACCCGCACTCTAAACCTAACTCACTTAACCCGACCCTAAACTACAGTCCGTCACTATCACACACTTACCTTACCCGAACCCTAACTCCGACACTGCCGCACACTCACCTTTCCCACACCCTAACCCAAAATCCCACAATATCGCACACTTACCTGACCACTCCTAAATCCGTCACTATCGCTACCCTTGTCGGTCTTTCAGCTGTCTGCAAATGTCAACTTACCTGGGTCTTCTGCGTGTCGGTTCGGTAATCTAAAGGAGACCCAAATTATATATATATATATATATATATATATATATATATATATATATATATATATATATATATAGTCAAGCAATGCAATATAATCAAAAATCAGTAGTTGCAAGCAAATACACCATAGAAGGATAACCCAATCAGGTTGTATGAGGAGGTGTTAGCCACTAGGCCTTTACCAAGAGGGGAAGGAGGGAGGTGCAGCTGTATTAGCACTCAAACATCTACATTTATGGTAGGTACAAAACTGTACTATGTTCATCGTGCATACAGCTGCAGTAATCACAGATGGGTAGAATCCCAAAGCTACGCACAGGGTGGTAGGCACTAGGTGGAACTGGGAGCAGCCAGAATGCCCTGCAACACAGCAGTGGCAAAGTCTGCTCTAGTTTTGGAGTATAAAGGCAGGTGGTAGTGTTTTGTGAAGGTATGCACAGAACTCCAAGTGGCTGCCTCCAAAATATCTTTGGTAGGGACTCCTTTGAGGAAGGCTGTAGACGTAGCTGTGGCCCTTGTGGAGTGGGATCTGATGCCTGTCGGAGCAGGTTTGCCATGAAAGAAGTAACAAAACCATATGCAATGGCCTATCCATTTTGAAACTGTCTGTTTGGAAATTGGCTTCCCTTGAGCTCCTACAGCATAGGACACAAAAAGTTGTCCTGATTTCCTGAAGGGCTGTGTTCTGTCCAAATAGTAACGTAGCTGTCTATGGATGTCTAAGGAATGTAGCAGCCTTTCCCCTTTATTTTGAGGATTGGGGTAAAAGGTAGGTAAGTGTATGGCCTGATTTAAAGCTACTCTGGATACTACCTTAGGCATAAATGAGAAACCCTGTCCTGATGGAAGATGAGAAAGGGCTGCACAGCCATGAGGGCTTGTAGTTCCGAAACCCTACGAGCTGAGGTAATGGCCAGAAGGAAAGCTGTTTTCCAGGACAAATATTGCAAATCTGTTGAGGCAGCTGGTTCAAAGGGAGGTAATGTTAATTTTTCTAGAATGTAGTTAAGATCCCAGGCTGGTATTGGTGGTTTCCTTGGAGGTCTTATATTCTTAGCTCCTCTGAGGAACTGTCTTAAAAGTGGGTGAGAGAATAAGGGTGGATCAGTGTTGTATTCTGCAGAAATGGCTGAGGCATGAATTTTGATGGAGGAAAATGAAAGTCCACTGTTCAACAGCTTGGCTAGATACTGTAATATCTGAGGCAAATTCAGTTTTCTAGGATCCTGGCCTTTTTTCTCATTCCAAGCGCAAAACCGTTTCCATTTTGCGGAGTAAGCCCTTCTAGTAGATGGCCTTCTGGCCTCCAAAATGACATCCTGCACCTCTTTGGAGAGTAGGGTCTGTTGTGGTGTTAAGAAATTTTCCATGCAGCCAGATTGAGTGTTTTCAGCTGACTGTGAAGAGTTTTGTAGCTGTGCTGAGTCAGTAGAAGAGGCATTAGAGGTAGGGTCCAGGGAGGAGTATGTGTTAGGCTCCTCAGGAGTGGGTACCAGTGTTGTCTTGGCCAGTCTGGAGCAATCAGTATCATCTTCGGTCTGTCTGCTCTTGCTTTCAAGAGCACCTTGGGCAGAAGAGGCAAAGGTGGGAAAGCGTAAACTGTCCATGCTGCCCAACTGAAAGAAAGGGCGTCCACTCTCCAGGCCTTTGGATGAAAGGTCCTTGAACAGAACTTTTTCAATTGATGATTCCTGTGGGAGGCGAAGAGATCTATGTCTGATCTTCCCTACACTTGGATTATCTTTGTAAACACTTGAGGATGCAACTTCCATTCGTGTGGATCTGTCATATTTCTGCTTAGATTGTCTGCCAGCATGTTTTCCAATCCTGGCAAGTACTGTGCTTGAAGTTCGATTTGCCATTCCAGAGCCAAGTTCCAAAGTGACATGGCTAGCCTGCACAGGGGGTATGAATGTGTTCCACCTTGTTTGTTTATGTACCACATTACTGTGGTGTTGTCTGTTCTTATCAATAATTGCCCTGGATGCAAGAGGTCCTTGAAAATTGTAATTGCATTTATCACTGCTAGCATTTCTTTTTGATTGATGTGAAGGTGCTTTTCCTTTTGGGACCATTTGCCCTGAATCTGTTGTGATGACTTGATTTGCTTGAGACTTGCAGAATGGAAGACCTGTGTTTGTTTGGCATGCTTGGGCCCACCATAGAAATTCCTTTTGCAAACATGGGATTATTGGTATTATTGTTTCCAAACTGTGGCTGTGTTGAGACCATAGTTTTTTT
This sequence comes from Protopterus annectens, assembly GCF_019279795.1. NCBI lineage: Eukaryota > Metazoa > Chordata > Ceratodontiformes > Protopteridae > Protopterus > Protopterus annectens. Next base: position 382,752,276 of record NC_056740.1, read on the forward strand.
AGGTATCATTGAAGCTTCCTCATATGCAACTTTGCACATGGGATTAGAAGAATGCAAGATGCCATGAAGCCCAGAGCCTGCAGGATTTTCCTTGCAGTGAGCCTGGTAAAATTTGCTAGTATTTTGAAGTAATGAGTTAGTTGCCCTTGTTTTTCTGGCGTAAGATAGGCCATCTGGGTGTTTGTGTCCAAGTTGGCACCCAGTAAAGTTATTTTCTGAGATGGTGTTAGCCTGGATTTCTCTTTGTTGACTGTGTATCCCACAGAATTCAATAACCGTGTTACATAAGCCAGATGTTCCAGAAGTATGTGCCTGTTGTCTGCTTGGATCAGGCAGTCGTCCAAATAAGGGTAAATTTGTATCCCTTGAAGTCTGCAGTAGGCAATTACTGATGCCAGGCATTTCGTGAATACTCTGGGCGCAGTAGATAAGCCAAAGGGCAATGCACAGAATTGATAGTGGATTGAACCTGCAAGAAATCTGAGGTATCTTCTGCAGCTTTGTCTGATTGGGACATGCAGGTATGCCTCCTTAAGGTCCAATGTTACCAGCCAAAACTCCTTGCCCAGCATGGGAAGAAGCTGCTGTAATGTGAGCATCTTGAATTTTAGAAATGTGTTTAGGATGGATAAGTCCAAAATGGGTCACCAGTCGGTTCCTTTCCTTGGTACCAGAAAAGGTCTGGAATAAAAACCTTGACCTTGTTCGTGAGTAGGTACCTCTTGAATAGCTTTCATGGCCATAAGCTTTGAAATTTGTATTTGAGCCTCTGCCCTTTGATTGTGTGGCAGGTTCGGCATGCCTCTCATTTTTGGAAGAGTGTGAAAATGAAATCTGTAACCTCTGTTTACAATGTCCAGGATCCATTTGTCTGTTGTGATAATATGCCAATTTCTTGTAAATAATGCCAGCTTTTCTCCCAAGGGTGCTGTCAGCTGAGACTTGCTTGGCATGAAAAGGGGGAAGTCATTGGGTTTGTTTCCTGTATTGCTGTGCACTGTCTTGGCCACCTCTTGGTGCTGGAGTTTGCCATTGTCTGCCTCTATATGATTCTTGAGGTTGTCCTCTGCCCCTTGTGCGCCTGTATCTACCTCTTTGTGGCTTGTCCGTGGCTGGAAAGGACCAGTTCTTTGAAGGCCAATTTCTGCTAAAACGTGGTGGTTGAACCTGTAGAAAAGCTTTGACAGTTTGCATAGATTTAGCTTTTTCTTCCATTTTCCGTAGTATCTCCTCAGCATTAGTACCAAATAGTACATCCTTTTGTAAAGGAGCATCTAGTAGCTTAGCTTTAACATGGTCAGGCAAGGTTTGTTCCCTAAGCCAGGCATGTCTACGAATGACTGATCCTGTCACAGCAGCTCTACTTGAGGCCTCTAGGGCATCATAGCCACATTGTAAGGTGTGGTTTACCCACTTGTTCTGCACTATGCATCATATCCTGCAACTCCTTCAAATCTGGTTGTTCAGGTTGAGACATTTTATTTCTTAATTGTGATAACAGAAACTGCTGATATTTAAGCATATCGAACTGACAATTTAAGGCTCTCATGGCTAGGGTGGCCGAGGTATATACCTTTTTTCCCCACCTTTCTAAGGATCTAGACTCTCTTTCGGAAGGTAGTGGATTTTTAGCAGTAGAGGCCTTCATTCCCTTGGGGCCTTGAGAAATGGTTTCAGGGTCAGCATTATGGCTTTTGTAAAGAAATTGGTGAGAGTTAGGAACTCGGTAGTACCTATCAGGCTCGACTGGGGCAGGAGGCAGGGAATCCGGATTTAGGCAAGCCTCCGAGTAAACATCATCAAGTATGTCCAAGACAGGAGGTATCGCCAGAGGTCTGTGCTGAGGTAACAAAAGAAATTCCCTAAGTCTTTTCTTGGAATCAGAAAAGTCTTGGCCTTCCCAATGGAAGTGTTCCCTCAAGGTGTGCAAGGTTTCCCCAAAGAAATCCTCTGGGGAGATACAGAAGGAATGGACTGCTCAGCATCCGAATCTTCAAAAGTGTTCCTCTTCATCAGAATGTTCTGAAAAAATGGAGTCCTGGTCAGAAGAGGGAGAAGCTTCCTCCACTCTGGGTCTCTTGTCTGGAGGGGGTTGGGAACCCCTGATAAGAGTAATTAAATCCTCAGCCATTTTTAGCATCTGCTTTTTAGGCATGGGGCCTGGAGATGGGCCCTGTGCAACAGGCCTCTTGGGATGCATGGCTGATTTGGACTTAGTAAAGGCCTTTATGGAGAAGGAAGATGAGGGTCTAAAGACACCATGGGTGGAAGTGGACCTGTCCACATTAGGAGGCTCAACACTCACAGTGGCGTGGTTGTAGTCTGGGTATGTTACAGAGGACACCGCCAAAGAAGTGTCGTCGGTAGTCAGGGGCTGCGTAGGCGCCTTGCTGAGAATCAGACCACGTGTAGCCGGTTTTGGCGTGGTGTCGGTGGAGACCGCGGACCTCGCGTGTCGGTCTTTGTCCTTGAGTTTTTTGGACAAAACGGTAGTCGGGAGTATCCGACGACATTTTATAATCAAAGGCTTTACCAAACTCCGCCCGACACTTAATAGTGCGCTTATTGAAAGTACGTAGTGGTCTGGGCCTAAACAAGGTATGCAGAGGGAATGGAAATCCTTATGTGGTATTTGCTTCCCACAAGAAATACAATTGTTAACTTTGTCTGACATCGGTCTGAGGCGAGAAAAGTTTCAACGGGAGCTTTAAAGAAGACTTGGTTTCCAATTATTCATAATTTCAGGAGCTGGCCGACCGGCACAACTGCTTCTGCTTCGGGCAAAAAGACTGAAGAATATGGCGTCGGCTGTGTCTTATATGAAAGAAAGCGACAGCAACCAATGCCGGACCTAGACTTTGGAATTGACCTGCCTGATGGCAGAAAACCCATCTGTGATTACTGCAGCTGTATGCACGATGAACATCTGATAGAGCCTGCCCCAAAATGTAGATTTTTTCCTGCAAGATTCCCTTATGGGGATGTGCAGATAAGCTTCCTTTATGTCTAGGGTGACTAGCCAGGAGTTCTTGGCTAGCATAGGAAGCAGCTGTAGTAGTGTAAGCATTTTGAATTTTGGGACCACCAGGGAGGTGTTGAGAATGAATGGATCCAGGATAGGGTGCCATGAGCTCTCTTTTCTGGGCACCAGGAACAGTCTGGAATAGAAACCCTGTCCCCTTTGCTCTACTGGAAGAGGCTGAATAACCCTGATAATGAGAAGAGAAAGTACTTGCTTTTCAGCCTCTGCCCACTGGTTTGATGGAAGGTCTGGCAACCTGCTTGGGGCTGGCAGTGAGCAGAAATAGAAACTGTATCCCTGGGATACAATGCTTAGGACCCATTGGTCCTGGGTAATGGACATCCCATTTTTTTTGTATGCAGAGCGAGTTTTCCTCCTAGACGTGCAAGTACCTGGGCATGGCTGAGAAAGATGACAGATAAGTCATTGTGAATTTTTTCCATAAGGGGGTGGCTTACCACTCCCTGTTTTTGAGGTGGGAGCACTCCATTACTTAGATCTCTGCATACCCTGAGACTGTAGTCTTGGTGATCTGCTGGCCCTGGGCTTGGACTGAGAAGACCCAAGAGGATCTGGAAAGGACCAGTTTTTTGAAGGCCAATGCCTACTGAATCTAGGTGGCTGTACCTGTAAGAAATATTTAACAGTTTGCATGGATTTAAATTTTTCCTCCATCTTTTTTAACAACTTCTGCTTTTGTGCCAAACACATGCTCCTGGTTTAATGGAGCATCTAGTAATCTAGTAATTTTGCTTTGACATGGTTTGGCAAGATTTGTTCCTTCAGCCAAGCATGCCTTCTCAGTACAGACCCAGTGACAGCAGCCCTGCAAGATGCTTCGAAGGCATGAAAGCCACACTGCAAAGTATGTTTACTAACTTGGTTTGCAGAATACCTTAACTCTTGTGAATCTTTATTCTCTGCACAATCTAGAAGCAACAACATTTTCTGTTTAATTAGTTCCATAATATGCTGCTGGTACTTCAACATGTGAAACTGGCAATTTAAAGCCCTTATGGCAAGAGTTGCAGAGGTATATACCTTCTTACCCCATCTGTCTAAAGCTCTAGAATCCCTGTCTGAAGGGGTAGGGTTTTTGGCTGTAGTAGCCTTAATACCTTTAGGTCCCAGGGAAAAGGTTTCTGGATCTGCATTGGGATTCTTAAAAATAAATTTGTGTGAGTCAAGTACTCTGTAGTACCTGTCAGGCTTTCTAGGAGCTGGTGGCAAAGTATCAGGACTTACACTGGATTCCATGAAGACATCATCTACAATATTCAGACAGGGTGTATAGCTAGAGGCCTGTGCTGAGGCAAGTCTAAAAATTCTTCTGAGTTTCTTTTTGGACTGTGGGTAGTCCTGGCATTCCCAGCGTAAATGCTCTCTTAAGGTATGTAAGGTTTCACCAAAAGAAAAGTCCTCTGGAGAGGAGGCAGAGGGAATGGAATCCTCTGCATCTGAATCCTCATAGGTATACAAAGGGAATGTCCTGGTAATCAGAGGGATCACAGCCATTGGACTCACGGTCTGTAGAATTAGAAGGAAAATCAATCCTTTGGCTTATAGAGAGGGAAGGCTGGCTTTCCCTAATTAAAGTTATAAGGTCTTCAGCCATTCTAAACATTTGTTTATGTGGCATGGGAGCTTGAGCATGCACTTTAGTTGTCATAGTGTGAACTCTGGCCCTGAGAAACTTGGTAGTTTTAGTAAAAAAAATCAAGATCTCGATTTAATACGAACATCGGAAGGTCGGAATGCACCCTCAGAAGCTGGTGCCTGCACAACAGCTCTGGACCCATCCAAGGTAGAGACATCCACAGGTTCCATAGTCGAAAAAGTATCGCGCAGCATACCGGACTCCGAATGGGTCTCAGCAGAGGCCTGCAAATCTGCAGAAGTGGGTATGAGGGGCTGCGAAGGCACCTCACTGAGTACCGGCCTATACGGTCTGTCTATGTCTTTATCCTTACTTTTTTTGGGAGATCGTAGTCGGACGGCTTGTCGAAGCCATTTCGGAATACGGAGAGCAAAAGAATTTAGTGACAAAGATAGCCCAACGGCGAATAGTTTGGGCATTAAACAGGACACAAAACCTACAATGAGGAACGTCATGGTCTGGGCCTAAACAGGTGATGCAGTAAGAGTGAAAATCTCTGTGAGGCATTTGCTTTCCACAGGCAAGACAATTGTTAACTTTTTCTGACATCGGATAGGGCAAGAAAAAAAGATCCCCTACAGGGTACTTAGTTTTAGATGACTTCAGGTCTGAAACTCAAACAATGAAAATTTCAGGTAGCAGCCGACTGGCACTTGTGAACTGCTTCTGCTTTGGGCTCCTGCATGGCAAGAAAAGCTGATGTAATGGTGTCGGCTGCATGTTTTATACCCCTGACGTCATGGAAGAGGCGACAGCATCCCACACAGAAATCCCAAGATTCTGGTATTTGGGCCAACTGAGGGCTACCTGCAGGCAGATAACCCAAGTGTGATGACTGCAACAGTGAAACATTAAGAACATCTGCTGTCCCATCAGTCTGATGGGCCTGATCTGCAAGGGCATGGACCGCATTATCATGGAACTTATAAACAAAGACATGGGCAACCTTCAAACACTGGACCCCACCCAGTTTGGGTTCGTGAAGGGACGTTCTTATTTTCTGAACCTGATTGACTTCTTTGAATTAGTCTCCTGAGCTGTGGACAAGGGTAAGGCGGTCCACACCACCTATCTGGACCTCACCAAGGCCTTCGACACCATCCCCCACTCTGGAATCATAGATAAACTTACTACGTCACTCGATGTGTTGCCAACTGGCTTACTGACAGAACCGAGACTATAAAAGTAGCCGACTCCAAATCCAGCTCCAGACAAGTGACAAGTGGAGTACCTCAGGGTTCAATCCTGGGACCGCTCTCGTTTGGCATCTACTTCTCTGAAGTACAGGCCAACACTAAGGGACTCTGGCTAACAAAGTTCGCAGATGACTGCAAACTGGGAGTCATTACTGAATCTCCAAATGATGTGGATATTCTACAAAAGGGCCTTATAGAAACAGATGCTTGGGTGCCAGAGCCACGGGCTCATGCTTAGTGCCAAGAAATGTACAGTTATCCCCTTTGGGAAAAAAAACATGTACCCATGAATTACCACATAGGTGGCAGTACACTAAACACCGAAAGTGTGATGAGAGACTTAGGGACACAAGTGGACAGTGGTCTCACCTTCAATAACCACAACACCACAACAGTCAGGAAATCCCTCTATGTGGCACATCTGAATCTGATTGACTTCTTTGAATCAGTCTCCAGAGCTGTGAACGAGGGTAAGGTGGTCCACACAGCCTATCTGGACCTCACCAAGGCCTTTGACACCATCCCCCACTCTGGAATTATAGATAAACTTACTAAGCTGGGCATAAATCCCTATGTCACTTGATGGGTTGCCAACTGGCTTACTGACAGAACCCAGACTGTAAAAGTAGTCGACTCCAAATCCAGCTCCAGACAAGTGGAGTACCTCAGGGTTCAGTCCTGGGACCACTCTTGTTTGGCATCTACTTCTCTGAAGTACAGGCCAACACTAAGGGACTCTGGCTAACAAAGTTTACAGATGACTGCAAACTGGGAGCCATTATTGAATCCCCAAATGATGTGGATATTCTACAAAAAGGCCTTACAGAAACAGATGCCTGGTGCCAGAGCCATGGGCTCAAGCTTAATGCCAAGAAATGTATAGTTATCCCCTTTGGAAAAAAAACATGTAACCATGAATTACCACATAGGTGGCAGGATGCTAAACATCGAAAGTGTGATGAGAGACTTAGGGACACAGGTGGACAGTGGTCTCACTTTCGATAACCACATCGCCACAACAGTCAGGAAATCCTTCTATGTGGCACACCATCACTAAGGGCTTTTCATCCAGAAAAAAGGAGGTCATTGTCTCACTGTACTCATCCCTCATTTGACCCATTATAGAGTATAATGTCCCATTTGGTATGTACCTCACAAGACATCTGCAACAGCTGGAAAGGCCACAGAAATACCTCACTAAAAGAATCACAGGCCTAAAGCAGATGCCATATGCTGACTATCTAAAAAAAGTCCAGCTATACTCTGTGGCATATCGTCTACTCAGAGGCGATCTCTGCTTAACATACAAGGCCATGTCAAACCCTGAGCTGTTGGACATGCTCCACTTAAAGAAATCCCAATCCCTCAGAGCCACACACTCCAGGGATCTAAACCTTGTCGGCACAATGAACAAAACATACTGGAGGGATAGGTTCCTGACCCAGAGACTCCCCATACTCTGGAATAGACTTGCCCATACATGTCAAGCAGAGCACCTCATTGGCCCTTTTCAAAAGGAACCTTGATGATTGGATGGGAGATAGGAAATTCACCCCGGGGATCATGTCAGTCGCCCTGCTAGACAGGGGCCTAGAGAAGTAAATATTGTGGGAAAAAATATCCACGGAATTGTTATGGCTAGGCTTGCATAGGCCCTAGGGCTGATAGCCTAGTACCAACCTATGAACCAATATCATCCAGAAAAAAGGAGGTCATTGTCCTACTGTACTCATCCCTCATTAGACCCATTATAAAGTACAACGCCCCATTTGGTATGTGCCTCTCAAGACATCTGCAACAGCTGGAAAGGATGCAGAAATGCCTCACTAAAAGAATCACATGCCTAAAGAGATGCCCTATGCTGACCGTCTAAAAAAAACTCCAGCTATACTCTGTGGCATATCGTCTACTCAGAGGCAATCTCTGCTTTACATACAAGGCCATGTCAAATCCTGAGCTGTTGAACATGCTCCACTTGCAGAAATCCCAATCCCTCAGAGCCACGCACTTCAGGGATCTAAACCTTGTCATCACAATGAACAAAACATGCTGGAGGGATAGGTTCCTGACCCAGACACTCCCCATACTCTGGAATAGACTACCCATACATGTAAAGCAGAGCACCTCCATCTAATGTCAGTCTCCACCACATCTATAGCTATAAATTTAAAAGTGTGATTAGCTCCAAATGTATTAACATGCTTTGCTAGGGCATTAACCATGTTCCCCTCATGTATACAGTAAAGATGGTCTCTGACCCTTTCTTTAAACTTGTGGTTTGTTTTGCCAACACAAAATGAAGAGCATACCTCACAAAAAGTGAGGTACACCACATTGGTGGTACTGAAATCAGCTGAAGCAGAAAAATTAGACTCCCACCCCACATTAGGATGAAGAAATGTTCCATTAGTACTTAGAAAATCAAAATTACACTTTCCGCATCTATGGGCACCTAAACCAAAATGCCTATTCTGGTGTCTTTTTGAGTAACACAGTAGCCTTTTCAAATTCTTATTATTCTTGTAATAAAAAGTAGGGCACCCCCAACTATCTCAGATATAGAGGGACCTGTAAGTAAAATATGCCAGTTTTTAGAAATGATGTTCCTAAGTGCATTTGTATTACTACTACAAGTGAGGGGAACTCTCACTGTGCTGCTGACCCTGGTACTCCTAACATTATCTTGTATTGGTGGAGCAAGAAAGACTTAGCTCTACCATTCCTTAGCAGAGTTTTGAACCCCCTCTTCATAAAATCACTGTGTATAACACGCATACTATTCTCAAAATCAATTTCATCGATGTGGAGTCGTGATGCTCTCATGGCTTGCCTCAACATTTCAAAATATATGTGAGGGTTGCACACTATTCCAATGTTCATAAGCAGGATGATAACATTCCTTTCTAAACAGACTAGTTGAAAGCTTATTTTCCTGAGTCTTAAACACTTTTACATCAAGAAAGTCAATCTCACACAGTGATGACTTCATAGTAAACTCCAAAAAATGAGGTTGTACTATGTAAATATTCCAGGAATTCATGCAAACCTTGTTCAGTACCACACCATATCAAAAAGAGGTCATCCACAAACCTTCTAAAGAAGGGAATACATATACCCCACCATTCCAATATAACAAATTGCATTTCCTACCAAGCTAGAAAAGTACAGTTACCATAAATGTAGATGTTCGAGTGTATTCACTGTTGCAGTCATTACATTTGGGTAATCTGCTGGCAGGTTGCCCTCAGTCGGCCTGATTAACAAAGTCTTGGGTCCTGCGTCGGCTGCTATCCCTTCTTCCATGATGTCAGGTCATCAGGGGTATAAAACATGCAGCCAATGCCATTACATCAGTTTTTCTTGCCCCAGATGTCAGGTGCCCCCCAAATGGGGAGCAAAATATATAAGTAATTAAAAACACAAAAATATACCTTCAAACAAAAGCAAATACACCAAAAAGGCTTTTAAGCATAGTAAAAGAAAGTAGAGGTATAGTAAGAGAAAAGCAGGGGGCTGGAGGGAGGGTAACCAGGACTGCAACAGTGAATGCACTTGAACATCGACATAATGGTAAGTGTACACAACTGTACTATGTTCTTCGTGTTGAAACACTGTTGCAGTCATTACATTTGGGTAGATTCCCAAAGCTATGGTTGGGAGGATGGATTTATACAGCATTAAGACCAGCTATAAGGCCCTGCAAAACAGCAGTGGCAAAGCCAGCCCTGGATTTAGAGAAAATTGGTAAGTGATAATGCTTGATGAAAATATGAACTGAACTCCAGGTAGCAGCTTCTAGAATATCCCTGGTAGGAACACCTCTGAGAAAGGCTGTAGAAGTAGATGCAGCCCTGGTGGAATGAGATCTGATCCCCTGTGGGATAGATTTTCCATGGTGCTTATAGCAGAAATGAATACAATGGCTTATCCATTTAGAAATAGTTTGTTTTGAAATAGCCTTCCCCTCTGCCCCTGCAGCAAATGCTACCAGCAGTTGTTCAAATTTTCTTCAAGATTTAGTTCTGTCCAAGTAGAATCTAAGTAGTCTGTGTACATCCAATGAATGCAGAATCCGCTCCCCCTTGTTCTGTGGATTGGGAAAGAAAGTTGGCAAATGAATGGACTGATTAAGAGCCACACTGGATACCACCTTGGGCATGAAGGATGGGTTGGTCCTAAGTGACACCCTGTCCGCATGAAAGATGATGAAAGGCTCCACTGCTATAAGGGCCTGTAATTCAGATATCCTTCTAGCTGAAGTGATTGTTAAAAGGAAGGCTATTTTCCAGGAAAGAAATTTTAAGTCTGCAGTAGCAGCTGGCTCGAAAAGAGGTAAAGTGAGTTTCTCCAGTACAAAGTTAAGGTCCCAGGCAGGGGTTGGAGCTCTCCTGGGTGGTCTCAAGTTTTTGGCCCCTCTGAGATACTGCTTTAGCTCAGGATGAGAGACAAGGGGAGGGTTCTGTGTTGTAATGAGCTGAA